>NW_024582626.1:737710-739663 GCF_018398535.1 Haplochromis burtoni
CACACACACACACACACACACACACACACACACACACACACACACACACACACACCCTCTCGTCTCCTTGTGACAGAGAGAAAGAGATTAAACTTGATTTTTCCAGCGCTGTTGGACATCATCCTCCCATAGCGCAGGGAAATAGAGCTGAAAACATTTCTCTCTGTCTTTTCTGAGATTTGTTCGAAACGACACTCCTAAATCTCACTCTCTCGTCCCCCAGCGCCCACTCTGAACTTGCAAGTCTGTTTTTTTTTTTTCATCACTTTCAGCTGGGGAGGGATCAAAGCCGTCGAGCGGGAGGTCCTGGATGGCTGGACGAAAATAAAAAGCAGTCATTCACATCGGACACCTGAGACCATCCTTGAACAGGGACATGCATGACCGCCTGTTATCACAGGACCCTCAAATCTTCGTCTGGGTTATGCGACGGCAAACTAAAATGTCTCTTTGACAGCTGAGCGACTCCATCCACCGGGGAAAGGTGAGACGTGTGGATGAAAGGTTCGGGAAACACAGAGTAGATCTTATTCATGGATCTTTGCCAGGAAATAGGTACAAAGTGATGCACTGATGTCGTATACAACTGAATGTTAGGGTGGAAAAAAAATCATCTAAGTAATAAGTAGTAAACCGTGTAGCAAATGTGGCTTTCAAGTCTTTGGCTGTGACCTTGCTTTGCGACCCTCTACAAACTGAACACACAGAAACCTCTGAGTATTTAAGACTTTCTCCTCAAAACGTCTCATTTGATGTGCAGAGTCCCAAACCCCAGAGGATCTCAGAGGCAAAATAAGCGAAGATTAAAGAAGAGTGACAAAAAGTTGCATGAAAACTTTAAATAACTTCTTGTATACCTGATCGGGGTAGCCGCATCTCCTAATGCTGAGCTTTACTCTTTGCTAAAGTTTCAAGTTGTTTAGTGTGCCTCTTGCACGCTCCCATCATCCCTGCATAACCTTTTTTTTAAAATACACACACACTATAAAAGCCCTTGAACCTAACACACCTACTGTATTCTCAGCTGTAAACACATCTCAGAATGAAACCAGGTGACGCTGTGGAGCATGAGGTTCAGTGGGTCAGTAGTAAAATATCAAGGCTGGCCTAAACTTTGCACCAACTTAAGTGAAAAAGTCTGATTTCCCAGATTTCTCTTGCTGTCCTTTAAAAACATCTGTGAACCACATGCACTGGTATTGTAATTCAACCCAGTGATCACTGCTCCGCTTCCTTTAAGGTTCTGCCGTGTGCAGACCCCTGTTACAGGGTCCGCATCTCCTGGATTCAGTCTTTTTCCCGGGACTTGACGAGAGAAACAAAAAGTGTTGCCAGGGAATATTTACAGCCTTAGCCTTAAAATATTACCTGACCTGGTCCCTCATGAGGTGCAGGCCACCCAGAGTGTCATCCGAGAGGATTTTCACAATCTTTGTGAGGAACTTTGTTGCTTTCCTCATGTGGACAGTCGCTCTGTGTGTCTCTGTCTCCCCTCTCTCGCCTGCCTTTGCATTTTATCAGTAAGACACCTCTTTGCCCCTCCTAATCTCCTCCTCCATCTGTCTCCTCAGCCCCTCGCAGAGATCTTCTGACCCATCGCCACCTGCTTCCTCTCCACTGATGCCGCCGACTCTGATAAACCTCCCCTTCGGTCACTGTGCAGCAGGGGAGTAAGAGAGGGAGGGCTGTTATGAAAGGGTGCAGGGAATGGACAGGCAGGAGGACAAGAGTTGTCATGCTTGCAGCCTGAGGGCAGGTAGGATGATTTTAGGCCCTGCTTCTCTACCTTTCCCCAGAGTGCAATTACGCAAGCAATTACTCTCCCTGGGCGATGCACAGCCGCTAAACCGCCAAGATCACATCCAATCTGCCAGAGCCGACTGGGATACTGGATGCTTAATGTACTTCAATAGGCTCACCCTCATGATAACAAGCTACAAAGATGGCCGGGGG
>NW_024582626.1:739683-833223 GCF_018398535.1 Haplochromis burtoni
GGGGGGGGATGTGTGGAGGATGAGGAGATGATGAAGTGAAGGGTAGGGACAGTAGAAGCGCACGTGCTCAGTTGATATGTATGAGGGCTTACATATCCGTGAGAAAAATATCAATGCAGAGCCTCTCGTCTCTGCTTGTCAGCGACTGTAGAATACGATGATATGACACATCTTTACTCTGCATTAATCTTCCTAGCAATTTCAGATGGATATCCATGCGTGTGTGCCTCCACATCTGGAGTGAATAGAAGGAGATCAGGCTCTGGAGTGAAATGAAACCTCTGGTGCTGTGCTTTTCCCCCAGCTTCAGAGCATGTGCAGGAGTGCAGGTGCCAATTATTTTCACATCTAATGTAAACCAGAGAACAAGGACACGTCAATCACAGCTGCAGCCTTTTGGAATGGAAATGGGATGTATTCATAGGAACACCGCTATTTTGGCGGCTGATGAAATGTGGGTTGGTTGGGATTTATAAAAATATCCCAGTGGATTCAAGTTTTGTAAGGAAAACCTCAAGTCCTCTGAACTTCAGACTGGTCCGTCCATAATGAGCAGAAATTGTGGCGATGTGAAAATGGAAAACTATTACTGACTGTGAACAATAAGGTGTTTCAATTTTTGAGTCATGCTCATGAAAACATTTATTACTCTGGAATGTCACTCATATCCTAACCAGTGTTAACAGAAGAAGCCATTGATGATTTGCAGGCAGGCAGCCAGGCACTAACAACACATTGACGAACAAGGTGTGCTGCCATGTGAGCTCTTTTGTGAGTCTACAGTCTAATGCTAATCAAGCAAGAATTGCTGGGCCTAAAAACAATAAATGGAGCAAATTTGGAAGTGTCCAAAATTGCAGCTCCACTAATGGCCACTTGTGGTTGGCTCCAAAAGTGAGTCAGTCCCCATAGACACCCACCTTAAAATGTCCAACGTTAGAAGAAAAATAAACCTCTTTAGAGCCTTTTACTAAAAGTCTTTCTGAAATGAAATGAGCAGTACTACATTTATCACATATTTGGTACAATAGTTGAAAAAGATCCCGAGCCAGCCTTCCTGATCGCATTACTCAGTCTGTTGGTGTTACCAGCTTCAATTCTGCTCCCTCAGCACACAAAGTACAGTGTACTTTCCACATTTTAGTGATAGAAAATCTCCATCATTTTGCATCACATATTGATGGATCTCAGCTTCTTTTGTAAATGAAACCTGCTCGCTTCCTTTTTGTTCGCCTCTCTGTTGGTTTGCTGGTTCAGCTTGTTGTTGATGTGGATTCCCAGGATAAACTCGCCCTTCCTGAAGTTAGTCACCATTTCTTTGATCTTATTTATTTACAAGTACATGAATCCTCCCAGACCACTCCACAAAATCATCCATGAATACTCTGTACTCCTCCTCATGCCCATTATTTAAACATCCAACCACTGCAGGATCATCAGATTGTTTTTGTAGGTGGCATGAGTTATACTGAGGTTTGCAGGCTGAACAGCAATGGTGACAGCACAGTTGTCTGTGGAGCTCTTTACTACACACCAAATCAAACAGAGCACTGTCCAGGCTCACATACTGTAACCTGTGTCAGTTAGTAAGTCATCCAGTGATTATGATTTTGGTTAGAGCTAATTCTTCCTTTCATAACAACTATATGAGGTGCTAAAGTTTTTTTAGAAATCACTATTTAAGGTTTAAAGCTATATACAATAGCGCTGTGGCTCATTAACGATAAAGTGGATACCAATACAGGGCGCTAGCTGTTTGCTAGCACTCACCTTTGCTAACATTAGTCAATAAACTGTCTTTGTCTTTTAGTGCATTTGTTATCAATTTATCTATCAGGTAATATGTAATATGTAAATACTTGAAATTCAAGTATTTTTTACCAAATGTGAGCACTAATTGGCAGGAATCTCTGTCAGTACATGCTATAGATGCACCTTGCTAACCAAGCTCGCTAGCTTAGCTCTTGGCTTAGCACTCCTTCTCTTCCAGAATGTTCAAATCTAATGTGGTAACATGACCATTATAATCTGTATAGTAATATTTATTAATATTAGTGCCTGTGGTACTTCTTCATTATGTATTTTGTTGTGAGTCAAATAAAATTCAGTCGTGGAAAAATGGTGGCCATTAAGTTGTGCACAGAAAGTGACATGTGAAGCAATGAAAACAGAGAACGTAACATCATATTTGCATGTGGGGATGATGAAATTAATACATATGAAAATAAAAAGAACTGGAATTTGTAATAAATGTTTTTTACAGACATAGAGATGTTATTAATACATATATACATACATATGCTAAGATTTTGGGGCATATTAGCATGCCAGTATTTGCTAAACTGCCCTAAACTGTAAAGGTTAGAATGATACTAAATTTTACCACCCTTTACCACCCTGCTCTGTTTCCATCTAGTACTCAGCTTTATCTAAGGTTTAAAGCTATGTCTTGCCCTCCATGTCATACCTGGTATTTCAGGACCAATTTGATAACTGGTTAGCTAAATATTTGCAGTCAGTAGCCATTTCTTCACCTTTCTAGTTGCACGAAAAGACCGTATTTACTGTCAGCACAGCCAAGTCGGTGAAGAATCAATTTAGCAAGGTTCAAAAACGCATTGTCACCTTACTTTTTGGTGGTACATCCCAGCTACAAATCTTTTGCCATTGCTCACATTAAATGGGGTTAATATATATTTGAATACTTTGCACTTACATTTGTTACAAAGCCTGAACTGTAGACTGTACCAAACAATGTGGGGGCTGTTGAAGTGCTGCGGATAATCTATTAACTCGAAGAAAACTCGATGGAACAACAGCATGCGGCTGCTGTGTCAGAGCAGGGTCAGAGTGAAGCCCTGTGCTAAGCGCCTGCCAAATACATTCAAAGTGTCTGAGAGATAAAGGAGGCGTCCCTTTGACATTTTAAGAAATGCCATGTATGACAACCTCTAAAAGCTACAGGAAATCTGTTCCCTCTGCTTCATGTTCTTAAAAAGCTCTTTTCCTTTTAAAGGCAGCATGAGAGTGACAAACCAGAGAGCAGTCTAGACATTTTAGCATCTCCAGCTTCAGAGACGTGTATGCTCCTCTTTTTTTCCTCCATGCTAATTCAACCGGGGGTCACACGGCTGAGTGTTTGCTTGAGTGCCTCACTGTGGGATTAGGAGATTCAACAGGCAGACAGCCATTTGAATAATTGTTTTCAAATGTCTTTCTTAATATCGAGATCCCATTACTTACTATTCGCCACACTCCCTAGCGATGAGCGCCGGAGCTTTGTGTGCATGTATGTGTGCGTGTGTCTAATGGAAGGCACTTATGCGAGGCCATGGAGACTCGCTCAGGATGCCACATAAATGGAGGCTCAGAACACAGAAACACAGAACACTTGATGTGGATTGGCTCATTAGCTGCACAAGTGGAAAGACTACACTGACTGCAGCCACCTTGGGATGAAGATAACGGCTTTGCTGTCAACTGCGGGACAGCGCTGAGGTTTGGCCGACACGGCTTCAAGGAGCACAGCAGCATAGATACCATTTGTAGTGACATATATTTAGAATTTAGTCAGTGTTCTGAGTTGCTTCCAGAATATCAGCCCTAATAGAGCACATAAGCCTCCGAAGATTGATTTAATAATGGGACTGCCTCACTGAAAACCACTGCATTTAATATTAAATCAATATGCAATTTGTGGTTTTAGCCCAAGGGCAGAATGTTTTGACCATGAAAATAAAAATGTATTGGCTAATTATTAAACCGACCTGAAAAATAAACAAGGTAGTCAAGAAAAAAAAGATGATAATCCTTAAAAAAACAAAAAAAAATCCATCTGTATTAAATTAATCTCAATTCAATTAGCAAATAACAACATAGTTCACATCAGGGCACTTTACTGAGGTGACGACCTCACATAATCACAGAGAGAAACTCCATGACTGCCTTCGAGGAAGCACTTGGCAACAATGCGGGATGGAAAAATGAAGGAAATTAATCCAATTTGTAGCTAGCCTTGAATATTGTAGAATCACTCCACAGCACAATAGCACTGACTCCGGGGAGGTTCAAGGCCGATGACTGATGGCAAACAGCTGAGCTGTTAGATGATGCACTGTGGTTACCAAGTAATAGTTCATTTCTTATTTTGTGCAGAGCAGCTAGCATACAGCGGCCTGCTGCTAGCAACAAGTTAGATAAGGGTGATAAGAGTGAGCCCAGCATTAAAACTGGAGGCTGAAAAACCTGAATAATGGCCCTGTGCTGGTGTCACCTTGCATAGATGTTGTGCTATGCAGAAAGGGATTGCGGGAATTCCACCTACATAGAGGCTGCAGAGACAAACTTGCATAATGTTGACTAAAACACCAACAGAGCATTGAGTGCAGTGAGGCTGTGCAGGTATGTGACGTGTCGAAAAGCTGACTGTAACAGAAGAGAGAGCCACAGCAGAGTTCATGAGAAGCACAGAGTGACAGAAGCAGAGTTTTAATCGTTTTCAAATCTCAGTTTTTATTCACAGCAAAGACCTTATTTGCATTATTATGACTTCAGAACCTCATACAGTATTTGCTTCACCTTGTTTTTCACACTGCCCCCTGGTGGTAGTACACAGCTTCAACATGAACATGTACAGTTTTTTGCATTTTTGCTCATGTACAGACTTTCACATTTGAGTCATGCTGCATTTCCTCCTTTGAGTTGCTCTACCAGCCCTTTACTGCAACCACCTTCTGCCCTTGCTTATATCTGATTATGGCAAAGGACTTTTCTACTCTATTTGAGCATCCAAAGCGCTTCGTACAAGAACTTTTCTACGCTTAAGTGCTTTCTGTGTAACATTTATACATATTCACAGTCTGATGGATACACCAGAGAGCAACTTGGGGTTCAGCAACTTGTCCAAGGATACTTTGGCTAGAACAGCCAGGGATGAAACCACCAACTATCTGCTCAAAAGCTGTTCTGTTCATCTGGACGTAGCATTTTCAGTGGGAGAGTTGATTGAACAGAATCAACTTTTGGGCATTTACTTACCTGGATGGAGCATGCATCAAGACACCAACTATCTGATTGGTGGATGACCCGCCTCCTGGTCCGTCTCCTAATCAGGTGACGGAATCGCCCACTGAAGAATATCCCATTTATTTCTTATTTTCTTGGCCTATTGCACTTAAAACAACAGTTTGAATTATTTTCAGGCATTATGCTGGCTTTATTCGTCGTGAAATAGCAAGGAAACCTCATGATGCCATGAGACTGGTCATCAGTCAGTAGTCCAGTTAATTCTGAGCCTCTGTAAATGGTGGCCTATGTGTAAGAGTGTCTGTAAAACCCCATGAATTAAAGCCGAAAAGCTACACTTCAGTCACATCTGGATTGTTTGATTTAAACAACATATCTGTGGCGATGTACCGAGGCAAATGTTCTCTTAGTCTAACAATATATAGACCTAACTGTAGGTCTGTCTACAGCTGCTTATGTTAAGATGGGTTACTTGCTCCCTTTTGCATTTAGAAGCCTAATTTTAGCCACTGTTGATATTTAAAATTCAGACACGGCTGGAGATGATTCAATAAAGTTCTGTTTACTGCACATAATGAAAAACTCTCATCTGCTCACAAAAGGTCTCATAGCTCAGGACGGATATAAAGCTCTGGGAAGTGTCCAGATTGACTACAGGCTGATTCGATTTAGCCTTCAGTCGCCGGTGTTATAACCACTTTCTGTCCTGATAGCAAAGAGCAAACACTCAGCTCACAGTCAGTGCAGCAAGTTCAATACGGCTCTCATTTCGGAGATTCAAGTCTTTTGTCAATACTTTGCATCTCCTCCTTTATTTCAAATGACAGCCTCAGCCTCACACACACAGGATAGCAGTGTTTTCTGGAGACGTGCCTCGCCTCTCTTTACAGACACTTTTTTTTCAGCTGTTCTTTACTGCAGGGGTTGCATTGCTCGAACTTTCTCTTTAAATATAAACCCGAAGGCGTTGTGTTGGATCCAAGTCAGGCGACAAACTTGCTCAGGTCATAGTTCTCACTTTTTTCTTCTTTAGAAACTGGTGTGTGATTTTGGCAGCGTGCTTTGGATCGTTTTCACGCAGCAATATCCCTCCTCTGCCAGGCTTCTGGAAACTGCGAGCCATCTTGTTTGCCAGTATTTTGGTTTATCCACAGGCATTCATGGTGCCGTCTATAAATGTCAACCGTCTGCACTCCTACAAGGCCGTATCATCATCACACCCCCACCTCTGTGCAGTCACTGCGGTGGTCCCAGCCAGGCTGTTCCATCTACCCGAATGTAAACATCTGATCCATTTGTCATGTTCTTTAGCAAAGTTTTAGCCTGCAGTTTGGTGCCAAAGATCAATCAGGTCATTTTTTTTCCTTTTTTCAAAGCTTGACATTATGCGATGTCCTTCGCAAATGTCTGAGCTGTCACACAAATTCAGATTTCCATTGATAACCCCGGTGCCAAGTCTGTAGCACTCGCCCATCTGTTTTCAGAGCTAGACTGTTCAAGTAGTGCAGCACTGTCTGTGGCATTTCAAGAGGACAGCCACAGTGGCTCTGATTAGTGGTGCTGTGGCTCGTTCTGTAACTCCTGATTTCTACTGCAAATGTTTCTGGTGATTTCCAGCAGGGCACTGACCTCTCTTAATGCTTTTCCATCCTTCTTAAGTCTCACAATTAGATTTTTTAAAATTCCTCTGGCAGTTCTTTTCAAAGTAGAGGAATAATGCAGACATGCACCGCTTATAGAAAGATCTAGTAGAAGTACTCATGGGCAGGTATTGTGAGGTATTATCTTAATTAATGGCAATTTGAATGGCCAAAAGAAAAAACCCTGCATACTTCAAATCACTAATAAAATCTGATAACAACTTTTGCCCAAACAGGAGGATTTAAAGGTTTTAAAGGACTTTGTTTTCCCCTGAAGATGATGTTTTCCACCATGTTTGCTGCGAGCGAATCCTGCCGTGACTCAGGATCCTCTGTCTCTCTCTCTCAGAGAAATTAGCAAAAGTTCTGGTCACAGGACGGTTTTGCTGTCCACTTTGGTATATGTATGGTCTGTGTTTTTCATTGCATTACATTAACACTGCACACTAACTCCAGGTATATGCTGTGCACCAAAGGTGTAGATTTCAAGGTGGGTGCAGGAGTATCTAAACTCGTGCAATCATTCTCCGCGCCCTCAATAAAATGATGAAAGAGGCAGAGGACATATTTAGGAAGAACTGCTTTAATGATTTTACTCTGAAAGGAATGTCTCGACAGCAGAGGGTCTTTTTAATGCATAAAATATTCATATAAATTACAAAATGTCAGCTGCATAATGCGACTCTCCCATTTCAGCACATCCCAACGGAGTTCTATTGAACTGAGATCTGTGGAGGCGGTCTGAGTGCAGTGAACTCCCTGTGATGTTCCAGAAACCAGATTGAGATGATCTGAGCTTTGTGAAATGATGCATTATCCTATTGGAAGCAGGTATTAGAAGACGGGTACACCGTGGCCATGATCAACAACAATACTCTAAACTTTAAATGATGCCCACTGGGTGCTAAAGGGCCCAAAACGTGCCAGGTAAATATCCCCCATATTATTACACCACCAGCAGCAGCCTGGCGTTTTACTGCAAAACAGGATAAGAGGCATGCTTTCATGGTGTTTACACTAACTCTGAGTGTTGCAGGAGACATTAAGACTCCTGATGTCAGTTTGGAAGATGTGTGAATTGCATCCTCTGTTTCCTGTTCCAGCTGATGGAGGTGGCACCCAGTGTGGTCCTCTGCTGCTGTAGCCCATCAGCTTCACGGCTTGACATTTGCACTCAGAGATGCTCTTATTCATACCTTGGTTATAACAAATAGTTCTTTGAGTTATTGGTGCATTCCAATAAGCTTGGTTTGGTCCATATCCTCTGGATTTTCCAGAGACTGCGCACCCAGAGGACTGCTGCTTATTGGACAGTCTTAAAATACTTGACCTCTGACCCGGAGGTTCAGGCCACGGAGATTTGAACTCATGGTGACGACAATATCATGAGCCTTTTATGGCTAGTTGCTGTGTCCAATCTTTGTTTTTACTCACCCTCTGAAAGATATTAAGGCTTTTAAGGTACGTTTCCTAAAGAAAAACCTAAAATCACATATTGGTGACGTGTGAATGTTGCAGAGAGCTGAACAGAAATCAGAATTCTTGCAAGCGTATTTAGGCAGGTTATGTCCCCATATATCACAACACTAGTTTGATATCCGACAGAATGATAACACTGACTCTCGTGTCTTGATCTGGCAAATAGGAGAATAAATCACGCCTGTGTGTTCACGTGCGATCATGTTACATGAGAAAAGTCGAGAATATTTATATGAAAGCACAACTACATTGTTCTGTGTATATGTCAAACAGTTACCTGCTGGCAGATTTTCATGTTATAGATGTTTCCTCTAAACTCTGATGCAAAAATGACACAAATTGGTGAACAAAAATTCATCCGAGTGCAGGAAATTGTGCCCAGCCCTCAAAATTTCCAAGAGGGACGACCCACAGACCCCAAGCTTAATGTGTCCCCACCCCACCACGTTCCCTCCATGTGTCAGTCATCACCCCACTCACTCTTCACTCCGGTGGGGCTGAGATACGGACGGGTCCAGAGCAGACAAACAGGCAGCAATCGCTACACCACTCGATTATTTATTTCTCTTATTTAAAACCTTTTTTTTTTATGTGCCCCCAATTTTCCGTCTTGTCGTCTTTCTGCCTACTTTCCTCTCCCAAGGCGGAGACGGTCGCTAAGCAACCCGCACAACACAACACTGCAGCTCTCCAACTTGGCTCAGCGCTCGCCGTGCCCCTGTGGTTTCAGACAATCAAATACACGGGTGCGTGCGAGTGTGCGTGCACGTGCTCGCACAGAAAGCGTGTGTGAAAGGTGAAAGCTATGAATAGTTTCCATCTCATAAGCAAAAGCCAACAGTCCCTTTAGCTTTTAAGAGCTGCCTCTTGACTCGAGTGCGGCATCATCTTGCATTCATTGAGGATTTATTGCAGGGCATCCAACTCTGAACCGCCTTCCACTGAAAACGCAAAAATGAGTGAGGCTGCGAATCTGTGGAAACGTGCTTTTAATTCATTTGAATAAAACCAGCAGACAGCTCCCTGTTGTGCACGGAGGCGTCCATCTCCAGACTTATCTTCAAGGCCAACGCGATTCATAACAGAGTACAAATTTGTGTAGAAATAATAGCTACAAAATTATAGCTCCCATTGCTTGGCAACATATCTGAATGAATGAATAAATCAAGCAACCGACACAGGCTTTAAAAAGTGATCGATTTAATCAGTGTAAAGATCCAAGGCTTTGGTTGGAGCACGCTGAGCTTCTCACCAACCTGCAAAGACACTACAGGGAAGCGCACCCCGGTAACAACGCGAGCATTCGACAAACGGCTGCAAGTATTAATGCAATTAATCAAACACAATGTCTTCTGAGCTGCTAGCACCACTCGCACGGTACAAAAGCACCACAACCAGTAGGAGGAAAACAAAAAGGAAAGAGCACATTTCAAGCAGCAGCTGCTAATTACAAGACTTCCACAGATTGTTTTTGAAGTTACATTCAAAAAAAAGGAGAATCGTCATCACGGCTTTACAAAAATATACATTTGTGGGCATGCACGGAGCAACGCTACCTGTCGCGTCTGGCACTTTAAAAAAGAAGCTAAAACCAGGAGATCCCCGTCACTTTACAAAAGCGAAAACTTGAGAACAAATGGCACTTACTGTAACTATAGCAGTGAAAGATCTCCGGGGAAGCATCGCAGCTACACGCACACGTAAACAAACGCTCCCGCCGACACGGCCGAGGCGCGATCAGCAGACACGCACGGACACAGTGAGAGGATTTCACTTCCACCACATGTATTCTTATTCAGGAAGTAGAGTCTCTACTAAAATGAAATAAAGGTAAATGTTTAAGAAGAGGCTGGTTATATTTGATTGTAATGTCCTAACGTCTCCTTAGAAAACACCTCTTATCTCAGCATTAAGGCTTTAAAGAACCTCTTAACTTTTGGCTTTGACATTAACCTTTTTTTTCCACGTTCTGGTGAAGTTGGCAGTAAACTACAAACAAACAGCCCGCTGACGCTCTATTTGTACAAACCAAAATCAGCTTTACACACAAACATCACATGGCATGTGTAACTCGATTTGTATCAGCTGAGTGCAGTGACAGATATTCAGGCCTCTGCTGCTGTAGTGCTCTGGTCTTGGCTCCCTTCAGCGGCAGGGCTAAGCGGTCCCGCCCACCACAGGGTCAGGACGTTGTCCTGCCGGGTGTCTTGCTGTGACATCACAGCGCCGCTCCCCTCCGTGTCAGAGGCCGAGTCACCCTCGCTGTCGCCGGGCCACGGGAACTGCCGTTGGCCGCTGGATGTTGCCAGCAGCGGCATGAAGGGATGGATACTGTAGAAGAAGAAGAGAAGGACGGAGCAGCAGAGGGGGGCAGAGAGAAGATCCAGGAAGGGACAAATGAAAATAATGGCGTGATAAGCTGTGAAAAAAAAACTGTTTCTGCTAGCGTGACATGACTGGACTTTCAGCTATTGCACACGCAGCATCACGCTTGAAAAAAGAAAATGCACGATTCATTTCACAGAAAACAACTGAATTACCTCAGGCGTTGCCACATTTTATACATAACTGCTGCACATTTACACCATCTGTTTAATTAAAAGTCACCGTTTCATTTTTAGTACATCACTGGCTTCATTCTCTGCAATCACGTATTCACAATCAAAGCTGTTTTTTGTGCCAGAGTATCCAGAATTATTGAGAAGCTGTGGTTTGGTTTTCACTCTCTGCTCTCACAAAGCAGTGACATGCCTGACTAAAGCCAAAGCTGCTCTGTCACTGAATGTTTTGGATCATTTGTTTTGCCTCCTATGATTTTGTGAAAAATGACTGCATGACCCAAACAGCCTGACACAGCAAAACAGCATAACTGAACAACAGCGTAACAGAAGTGAATTAGAAAAAGCTGAAACTTTGTTAATTGCTTTTATTCAGTTTTGTTTCTACCGAACAACAATGCAGCTGATCAAGATTAGCTTCACCTTTGTAAAATAACACTTTTCCTCTCGTGTTAATTATTGAGAATGATCCACCTTCAGTCTAATATTATAAATGTTTTAATTACTGGAATCTAATCTGTCAGTGAGCTGGATTAGATTAGTAATCATACCTGACTCCGTTGGTGCAGTCCCAGTACGCCTGGAACCTAAGCTGAGGCTGCAGTAGTTCTTCATTACCATCAGGAGGCGCTGTGTGGGTGTCCCATACTGACACCACTCCCTCCGTGTCTCCACTCAGCAGGTACCTGCCAGATCTAAACGCACACAAACAGAAACACGAGTGGGAATCGGCTAATACGACGATCCTTGCTGCTATTTAACACAGAAAAACCAGACGAATCACATCAAACTCATACACAACAGGATCACTGATGCAGTTTCCCTGTTACTTACTGATCGAGGTCAAAGTAGATGCGCTGATTAGTGGCCACGTTCCTTTTAAGAGAAAACACAACTCTTCCCGGCTCTCTTAGGTCCCAGCACAGGATTTCTGGATCCTGCACACACAAAAGAATTTCCATGAAATCATTCGTTCCCGAGCCTGGATGCTAACTTTATCCATCACAAACAACTGCCACACAACAAAAGGCAGTCACAATTTATCTTCACAGCCTGTATATAAAATTTGGACATAGCCACACTAAGGTCATTTTGGGGTTTGAAGCTTTAATATTAACATTTTTGCCAGCGTTAATGCTTTAGAGCCAGAAGTCAGCACGAGAGAGACTTCCAAGTTAGCTTACACTAGCTAGCATGGTTAGCAAGCTGCATAGATTTTGTGTGCTACACGCAGTCACTTTCATGCATAACTGTAACAAGCTGATAATTCTTGATTTCACTACTAGAACATGAGCCATAAGCATCTTGAACAGTCTGCACCTCGCGGCGGGACACGCTTGTCAGATAACTTTGGTTAAAAATGTTCCCAAAGGCACAAACTTGGCTAAGTAGTGCAGTTCAGTAGCTGAAATTAGCAGAAGTGAGAACCAGGAATAAAGCAGTCTCTTCCTCAACTTCAGCACTGACTAATGTCCAAGTTTGAAAAACCCAAAGATCATCAATGATGGAGAAGCTCAGGTTGATCATGATCAAATCACAAGTCACTGGGAAAGCAGCAAATATGCCATTTACCAACATCTGTAGTTTTTCAGCCTCAGGTTTTGCCACTTGATAAAGCTTCAAAAAGCCAAACTTTTTGTCCAATTTCTGTTCTGAGGGTTGAAAACTCAAACACACATCTCTTCAGAGGACACAGAGTACTTACAATAATCATAGATAAAACAATAAAACAAGAACTATCAGACTTTTGATTGATAGCTATTACTTTCAATTGGAGCTCTATTAAGTTTAGGACCTACCATTAATCTTCCTTACACACTGCTTTGATATCATTTCTTCAGATTAGAGCGAACCTGTAGCTGAATTAGCTGGCATACAGTTTGCAGCAGGAGAATAATGTTAGATGCTAGCTTAAATATTTCATTTTAAGTTGCTGACACATGCTGAGAGGACTGAGTATCATGTAAAGCTTTACATCATACTTGTGTATTTATATTGTGCAAAGCAACATCAGTTACCTGCTTAACACCCAAACACAACTGATGGTTTGTGTGTGTTCAGCAGCGATTGTTACCTTCGGGTATCTCTCTGCTTGAAGCTGTGTGCGAGTCTGTTCGTGCGTTACCTTGCGGCCGCCGGTGTACAGGTAGTTGCCGTCGGGGGAGAAGAGCAGATGGGTGAGACCTCCGTGGTGACGGGTCGGCAGCAGAGCCAGCAGGGTGCCGTCCTGGCAGGAGTAGAGGCCAGCGCAGCGGGAGTAAGAGCCACAGGCGTAAACAGATTGGCAAGGGCTGAAGCCAAAGCAGGAGATGATGCCACTCTGGCCTTGCTTTTTCACTGTGGTGAGGACAAGAGAGAGCATTTGGCAGCGCTTTCAGCACTTTATAGTTCACAGGACACAATTTGCAGTCTCGTCGACTCAAAGTTGACTTTTTGGCAGTTCAGACATTCCGGAGTCTGTCCATAAAAGCAACAGATTTCTCAGTGATTACACCAGTGAGCCAACGGATTACAATCTCAAGGTGATGATGGTGTGTGTTAGTTAAAGCCTTTGCTGGATCTGCCTCTGCCAATTTAGAAAAAGTCATTCAAGTACATTAAAAAAAAGAGCTTCCAGTGAAATGATGCCATATGAATGTGAGACGGAGGAAAGAAATGCATCACAGTAAACATTGTGTTCTCCTTGGTTTTTGTCAGAAGTACATAATAAAAACGCTCCTTGTCAGTTTGTTCAAGGAGGCTTCAGCCTGTGAGATGTGACAGCCAGCTGTCAAACAGCAACTCGCTGAAAACAAGAAACAACCGACTTCACATTATCCTCCCTCTCACGTCTGTTTACTGTCTAAGGGTTTCAACTTCTCACAATATTTCTTGTGAATCCCAAAACGTTGATTCTGCTCATCTGGACGAAGCGTTTGGTCACTCATGCGAGCGGCTTCTTCAGTCTCAGCTGACTGCACGTTTCCCCAACCTTATAAACCGACCAAGTGTGTGAACTGGGTCTTAATTCCACATACTTCACATACGAGGGTCAGTACTACAGGCAGAAACATGGGTTCCCCAGTTTCACCCATTGTGGCCAATTTGTATATGGAAGAAGTGGAAAACAGGGTTTTGTTATCCTACCCTGGTTCAGGTATGTGGATGACACCTGAGGGAAAAATCAAATCTTAGGACGTACCACAATTCATGGATCACATTAACTCGGTGGACCGACACATCAAATTCACCAGGGAGGATATAAAAAGTGTTAGCCTTCTTAGACTGTGAGATTTCCATCAGTAATGGGGGACATCTAAAAGCTGATGTGTAACGTAAACCTACACATACGGATCAGTATCTAAGGTTTGACTCTCATCATCCACAGGAGCACAAACTGGGTGTCATCAGGACGCTACAACACAGAGCGAACACCATCCCCACTGACACAGCGGCCAGGGAGGCAGAAGAACAGCACATCAAGAAGGCCCTGAGTAAATGTGGTTATCCCAGCTGGACTTTTGTCAAAGCTGGGAAGGCGCCTAAAGAAAGCTCCAGCCGATCCAGGACAGAAGGACAACCGCTGCCCAAGCAAAAACCTGTAGTGCTCCCATGTGTGTCAGGAGTATTGGAGCGGTTGAGACGCATTTTCTCTAAACACTGTGGCTTTCAAACCCCAAAGCACGCTGCACCAAAAATTTGTCATCCCAAGGATCGGGTCCCCCGACACAAACAGAGTAATGTAGTGTACGCTGTTAAGTGCCAGGAGGATTTCTACATCTGGGAAACAAAACAACCCTGGGCTAAGTAGTTAGGTGTTCTGTGTTGTCCTAACTCGTCAGGCCAGAACTCCACAGTCTATTTCCACCTACAGGCCAGTGGACACTTTGAATGATGAGGATGTAACATCCTGGACAGGGAGGAACGCTGGTTTGAGCGCGGAGTCAAGGAGGCCATTTACGTGAAAAGGGAAAGACCATCTCTGAATCGAGGAGGGGGCCTAAGGGTACATCTGTCACCATCTTACAATACTAGGAGAAACCTGCAGTCAGCTGAGACTGAAGCAGTCATTTGGATGAGTGAACAAACCTCTTCCACTGAAAAGGCTTCATCGAGATGAACAGAACCTTTTAGGATTTACTTACCTGGATGCTCGAGCATGCATCACGACATTTCTTGTGAACACCATTTATTTATAGCTGCATTTTTGAGTGTCGTTGAAGTTTGCTCACAATCAGCAAACCATCCAACACAGAATGCGTTAAAAATGACGCTGCTGGTAACAGGATCATCAGAAAGTCAGTGTCTCACTGCAAACTGACACTTCTTCAGTCACTCTGACAGCAGGACTTCACTGCTGTGAAGGAACAACGTGTTTATAGCACAAGGGTGTAACCTTAAAGCAGTGTTTCTCAAATGTGGTAACAGTATCCCTGAGGGAACTCCAATTTAATATCCTTGTTTTCAGTACAGTCGTTAACTGCTGTAAAACCTCACACAAGAAGAAAGCAATAAACACAATCACACCGGCTGTGAGCAGGAGGCCAGCTTCTAATATTTTAATGAAAAAAAGACAAACTCAATTTGTGGTTGAAATGTAGCAGCTGAAAGCGCGAAGAAAGAGGTGATACACATATTTGTGTTTGGCCTGATGAAATGAAACGAAAAGATGTTAAATGGGTTTTACGTCACCCGAGGAAAGCTCATCGACAAGCTTCAAGGTGAAAGCCGATGAGACGTTGACGACTGACCTATTGTGGGTCGCTCCTCACAGTCTCTGCCCGGGCGCTCGGTGTGGAAGACCCTGACCATTTTGTCAAACCCGCAGTAGAGCTGCGCGCCATCTGGAGAGAAGCACAGCGAGTGAGCTGCCGTCAGCTCGTCCAGGTGATTGTAGGGTCGGAAGCTGGCTCGCACCTCCCCGTAAAATGCATCCCACACATGGACGGGGTTGTCACGGCTACTGCTGGCTAGACTGAAGAAGAGGAGGTCGAAATAAATAAATATGAATGAATGAATGAATGAATGATTTAGAAATGAATGAGATGAACAAACTGAGCTAACGGAGGGAACAACTAACATGCAAAACAAACATACAGCTACATGCTTCGCCTCATTATGAAGACAAGGCCGCAGCACATTCTTATTGATCCGCATCAGGGCCAAAGACTGAGCCATGCCTTTTTAACTCTAATTATTGAGCACTGAACAAACGCTGAAACATCACTGCCGCTCAATTAGACAAAGGAAATGAGCCCCCGCCGCTGCTGCCGTGTTCTGTTATGGCCCCTGTGAGCCGCGGCTTTATTCCAGAGCAGGGAAATGCCCAATTATAATGCTAGACTGCTGCTAGCTTGGAGCCATGCCTAGAACTCAGCGCAACTTAACCGAGCCATAACAGGGGCCCTTATTCCCTCTCTACAGGAGGGGCATCAACAACACACGGCTTTTGGCAGGCAGATAGTTCAAGGAGCGCAGAGGGAGAAACAAAACAGCGATGTGAAAAGAGGGAGAGAAAGGGTAAGCAGGAGACATGGCTCTCCTGCTTTGCTAGATGTTTTCTTTTAATCGTCACAACCGCAATCTTTTATCTGACTGCTACAGTCAGTCGGTGTGCTCTGTCCGACCACCTGACTGCGCCCTGCAGGAGCTCCTGTTTGATAGATGGCAGCGATCTGAAGACAATCGCGAGCGTTTGCTGTCAGTTTCCATCAGCATTTGGATTATAGACACGACTCGAGCGCTTCGCTGCCCGCGAGACTTTTGTTGATGATTTTGGTTTGTCCAGCTCCAGACCCTCACCCACTAACATGGTGAAAGCTGTACGATGTGAGGATGTCGGTGCCAGTTCTGGGCCTTGATCCACTCAACTGCTCGAGGGTCTGACTGAAGGATGATGGGAGTTGGGGGAGTTGGGGCTGAAGGGTAACACACCACGAAAACTGCTGGCAACCTGACCTCGGCTCATTAGCTCAGCCTTACTTCTCTCACCGCAGACGATAAGCAGCCTTCACAGCGACGGCTGGATGCTGCTGATGCTAACTTTCCTTCACAGCACACACACACCAACACTCAGTGATGTCATAATTGCCACATACTTGCTAGAGTGCACCCTTCTAAACACAAAAAAAGGAGAAGGAGATGAGAAGCAAAGCCTCGAGTCAGGGATTCACGAGGCCCTTTAGGTGTTGTCTGGACTCAGGAGTGCTGTTAGCGGGCTGAATCGCACTGTGGGCCTCAAACAGGCGAGCGGATTGCGACGAGGCGGACGAGACGCAGGCCAACTCTTCACTGGTAATGAGAGACATCAGAAAGCTTTTACAGCTTCCCTCCTTGCAGGCAGCCAGCTTCCACAACCGCTGCACATACCTCTGGGATCAAAGAATGAGACACAAGACTACAACAAAATCTTCTGCATTCAGACAGTCTATTAGACACACTGCAGCACAAAGAAAAGCCGACAAATTCACCGGGAACCCGATCCAACCACCCGAGATTAGAAACTGACACAAAACACAACCCGGTGCTTTTTTCAGTGTATACACATTTCACCGTCTCCAAGGTGGACTTGAAGCGAGAGGCTTAGGGAATAGTTTGAAAAAGACCAGGTTCAGCTCACAAGCACGTGTCCGGCTCCAAAGAGTTCATCTTGGGGTACCAGCAGTAGTCGTAGATGGTGTCTCCTTCTGCCATCCGCAGCACTGGACTCTAGCAGAGAATAAAAGAAAAGACAGACAGTCAGTAACAGAGGGACTGAGACCTCCTGCATTAAGAAATGTAGGCCAAAGGCACTGGCTGGATCCATCAGCTCTGAGGCTGACACTAAATAAGTGGCTACCCAGAAAAATTCAATTTCAAAAGCCAGTGGAAGCATGCGAGAAACAGAGCAATCAACAGTCAATCTTCTCCTCTCATTACAAAGGCTGCGAGATTTCAACTAGAGAAAATGGATTATATTTCAATTATTTTTGTTCAGTGATCCCAATCAAACCAGCTTGTAATACAATTAAAAGATCGGCTCACTACTTGACATTTCGCCCCGACCAAAACACAAAGTCCATTTTATTCCCACAGATTAATCTTCACTAACGCGCTTTATCAGGCAGACGTCTCAAAGGATTTTTGTTTATTGCAACAAAAAGCAAAACTGACGTTTAGTAATAACCTTCATAAACATCATAAACAGGGAAGCTCCAGATTAGACTGAGACTGCTGACCTTTACAAATGAAGGAGTCTTTATAGCTACGTTCATCTTTCAACTGAATTTAAATCCATAAAATAATGAATATTTGCTCTAACATTTGTTTGTTGCTTTCTCATTTCCCGTCGCCTGTCCGGCCCCCGATGGCAAGCTATTTGTGTACTCACCATTTCAGGAAGCAAGTCCCAGTTGTAGCTGTAAATCTCTGGAGGGATGTTGTACACTCGGAGGACATTGTCTGCACTGTTTGTCAGGATACAAGAACCATCAGGAGCCCTAGGTAAGAGGAAGAGGAGGGATGACAGATCATTAAAGACTAGAACAACAAGTACTCGGGCTGGGTTTGTGTGCATGTTAAAGTAACACAAAACACACATATAATACTAACATATATGCAACTGCACTATAGCATGTAAGCAGCTTGTACACAGACAACTGTATTTATAGCATTAATTAAAGAAAACTGACCTTTTCTGGGTCAGAAAGGTAAAGCAGATGTGTTATAACTGGTACTGGTAGGTTTGAGTCTATTACCCTAATTCTCTCTGGCCTCCAATTAAATATCACATTGATTTTAAAATCCTATAAAATCTTAAATAATATTGCACCTAGCTGTCTTATTTGATCAAAGCTCAGGCTCACAGTGTCAGCCTGCATACTGTTCTGCCCAGACTATATACCAGTACTCTGCCCATTGGAAGCAACCAGTGAGTTCAGGCGTGACATTACTGGGCAGTGTGGTTGTAGCAGCATCTATTGTGCTCATGCAAACAATGATGGAACCTCACATGTTGATCTGATGCCTTTCCGAGAACTCCAAGTCCAGTGGCAAAACTCAAATATAGCGGCACCCCAGTGCTACCTACCTCTCAGCCCCCCTGCAGATGCACACAGTATCCATTTCAAAGCCTTACGTCGCCTTGTTTTTGTGTCTAAGCCCAGTATGTAACAACCATGAATACGCCCCTCGCAATGTTTTCTTCATATATAAAAAAAGAATTTACCATTTGCAGCCTTTCAGGTAGTTCTCCGGCAGGTTGGAGTACTCTGTCCAGGAACCAGTCAGCATTTGAGGGTTCTGGGTAAAATCTAAGCTGAGCCTGGAGACAGAGAGAGACAAGGACGTCCGTGGTCAAAGAGGCGCTCGCAACAAGCTCACGCACTCCACTAAAAGCTAGATCTCACATTTATTAAGAGATGAGCACTTAAAGGTTGATAATTGAAGACAATTTTAAAGCTCATTGCTATTTTAGTCCCTAGCCTCAGTCAAACACGCTCTGTGTATAAAACACAGTGGAAACTTCCAAGTAATAAGCTGCTTCATTTACACACAGTGACACTACAGCTGATTGTTAATTAGATTTCTATTAGTTGACTACATTATTTTTCATCCTGGGTCATTTTCTCCAAATTTTAGCATAATGATGTCTGACAGCCTCAAAATGATGAATCAGTTGATGCTCTGGTGCTTTTAGCTGCCCCACTTAAACACGAGTGTCAATTAAAAAAGCACTTCTCAACATCTAACAACGCATCACTACTAAACACGACACTCTCACTGTCACTGATAAACTTAAAGCTTCAAACACATGTTGACTGCATTGATTGGACTGTTAATTATTTCATCTGTTCACAGTCTCCACCCACTCAGCCAAGTTCTGCACTGCTTACATAGTTGGTGGCTGGAGCCTATCGTGGACTCACATAGGTCTAGAGGTTACAGCCTAGACAGGTTGTGCATCCACCACAGAGAGACTGTAACTCGTTCATGCACAGAATCACCGATTAACCCCACATGCATGCCTCTGGAGTATGGGAGGACCATACCTGACACATGCTATACGCCTATTCGTGTTTGATGTTTTATGCAAAGGATTTTGGTTACTTGGCAGATAATTTTAAGGTAGTTGCTAGGCAACATGATGTTGTTACAATGTCCAATATAGATAAGAACCTTCAGAGGCTCAAGATGTACGTTTGGTTGCTCAGCGCCGGGTCAAGTAGGAGAAGTTGGGGGACAAACAAACACATAGTCGGAGATTTCATGTATCACAGTATGAAGAAAAGACCCAGTGTTAAACAAACACCGCTCTAAATGCTCCGTTTCAGACAGGTTCTTCTACTCTTGCGACTTGTATGACAGGAAATACCACTGTTATGGTCATTTCAGGGGCGCAGCTCTGGCTGCGAGTACAGAAGCCCCGCCCACCTGTTGTTCACAAGGATAACTACTGTGAAGCTACCTGCTGGTTTTTGAAGTCCTGCACTAAAGCCACGAGATGAGCGTTTCCACTGTCGCCATCTTGGGTGCAACAGGCCAGATGAGATTGTGCCTAGACCGTGAAACTGCACACTCACTGGTTGATTCTTTTGATTGAAAAGTCATTAGCCAATAGTCTAAGGAGCTTAGAAAGAAAAGCGTCTGGACTTCTTTAAGTTGCTTGAAGACGTTTCACCTCTCATCCGAGAAGCTTCTTCAGTTCTAGGGTCAAATGGTGGAGAGTCCCAGATTTAAGCCCTGTGGGTGTGTCCCCCCGAGAGGGACAAAAGGACCCCCTATTGATCCTCTACCTAATGACATGAGCCAAGGTGTGAAAATGATTAGACTACGATGACCTGGATGACTGAGAACCTTCACAGACTCATTAGCCAATGAGCATGCAACTCTAAACCATAAGACCTTTTTTCTCTCTCTCAATTCAATGCAATCCAAAATAACCAACTGCGCCCATTAACTTCTGCACTGGCTTCCTTTTGTTTTTACCTGAAAAAGACAAATTTACCAGCTATGCAAATTTTAACATAAAAAGGGTGTAAGAAAAATTAAAAAGTAAACTTCATACTTTTTAAAATATTTTTCAGATGATATCTTCTGTGTTCATCTGCTACAATCTCTTCTAGCAGTTTCTGCCTTTTTATGAATGCGCATCTTGTATCTCAACTCTGCCTAAATATTGCAAACTTTCTCTACATTTAAATCTACACATAAACCTTTTTTCTTCCACGTACTGTTGTCCGTCACCGGGGCTCTCTGCAGATCCATCACCGTTGTGTTCCTCCTCTGGTTTTGGCCCTTCTTCTCCATTTTGATGGTATTCTTCTTCTTCCCCGATGACTACTACCTCTTTCCCACTATGACCTCCCTCCTCACACTGCAGCAGGTCTCCTGTTCCTGACAGCAGAAGCCAGATTAAACACAGGTCATCTGTAATCTTAATTTATATTAATATATGCATATAATCTTGAATTAAAACAGACACAGTCCTGTACCTTCTGCTGTTTGGGCTGGCATTCCCTGCAGCGAGCTAGGCTGTGTTGGTGTTTCTTCATGCCTCTGACCAGGCTCCACAACCTGATCCTGCCCCACGCCCTCCTCACTCATCCTCAGCCGCTTGGCAGATGGCGAAGCCCCTTCCTCTGAGATCTCCCCTGCACCTCCAGGCAGTAAAGGTGGAGGCTGTTGAGGGGGCTCATTATCTGCTTCGGAGTCCTGCCCTGCACCACCTCCACTTTCACCACCTCCCACAGAGTCTGACATCTTTGTTTACCTCCCTCTCTCTCTCTCCCGTGAAGCCCTCCACCCAGCTTTCAAGCGCCCGGTGTCCAGCGGTCGCTGTCAGACGTGGGTGAGGTAGGTGCTACTGGGGTAGTGCTTCCTCCTGCAGTGTGGATGTTTGAGTCTGTTGGGGTACGAGGACATCACAGCACCCACCAGCCTAGGAAACATTGAGTCGAGAAAACATAAAGACGAGAAAAGCGAGACCAACAATGAGCTCGTCAAAACAACGGAAGACCATGATAGCACGTTCACGAAAACCAGGAAAAACCCGTTAAATCAAACTGAAGATAAAGTGAACGTGCAGCTGCTGTGAGGGGAGCACGTCACTCCCTCACAGCACACACCTGTGGCTAGTCGTGACTGCCAGCTGCCTCACCAAACTAGCATACGCGTCTATTTGGTCAAGTTAAAGCTTGAGCGATACATATTACATTCTTTCTACATGTCCACGCACGCCCGGTTGCCATTATACATAATGGATGATTCTGGTAACTAAATAAATTAGCGACATTTGCTTTAGCTTCTTATTGAGCGTCCCTTCACATCGGAGCACACACTTTAGCCCAAGTTAGCATTAGCCTACGTTAGCAATCTGATGCTATATACCTGTGTTGTGGCTTGCCTGGCCTTTAGTTGTGTTCGCGGTTTGGCCGAAAAGCAAAACCCGCAGAATCAAGAGTTTCACCAAAAGCCGGAGAAAAAGACCGAACGCACAAAACTAATCGCCGTCTTTCTGCTTCGGGACTTTGTTTCCCTTCACCATCTCATTACGAGAAGTTGTAAACACTGCGGGCGGCCATGTGCTTCAAACTATCGCGAGAGTTCATTGGACGAGACGCGCTCAGTGAGTGCTGATTCTATTATGTGCGGATAAGCGTGATTCATAACAAGATGTCTTCTTGGCTTTTTACTCAAACTTCATAGATAACCAAAGAACACACACAGAGTCGGTCAGAGCTATTTATTTAGTATTTATTTTGTTCTTCAAACAAAAGCCAAACTATTTACACTTCTTTTCAGTTGTTCTTTTCCAAAACATTTTCATTACATGTATGCTGTTATTTTAACAACATTCAAAGACGTATTAAGTGAAGGAGCTGGGCTGACTGGGGTATAACCATGAGTCCATCATTACAGTCGGTGTTACAGTAACCAGCAAAACTGAACCAGGTAATCTTTCCCTCTATAGCTTCTATCCTGAAGCAGGCGGGTCAAGCTGCTCATCAACCAGGGTCTTTAGACACAATACTGTGGTTTCTCTGATCATAAAAGCTTTTGTAGTGCAGTAAAATAGACTGATGATTCATCCATCACAGTATAAGCTTTTTAAAAAATGTGATAACATTTAAAGTAATAATTCAATATCAATTCAACAGTTATGACATACCAATGCCAACTGTGGCTATTTCACTTACCTATAGAAGAAAACTGCACACCACACCCACAGTTGACCAGAAACTTTTAACAAGTCTAAACTGACGGTATTCAATAAACATCAGTTTCCATTTGGATAAAAAACTGCATATGTTTGGTTATAAAGAAGGAAAAAACAAACAAACTATAGAATGACTAAAAACACGAATCTCTTAAATTTAATGAGACATACAGAGTAAAGACGTGGTCCGAGAAGACCTTTCAGATTTCAGACACACCACAGCCTGGTCGCTTCCGTATCGATTCAGTGCCATCACTGATGGTCAGCAGCACTATTAGATACACAGATTTTAGTGTCAAACCCCACAAATACTACAAACCATCATGCATGCCTGTTCTTACAAGCACTCCTATAAGACAAGTGTGAATCACTATGTCAAAACTGTAAAAAGATCCAACTCCTAAAACATTTTATTCCCCTGGAGTGTAAAGAAAACAAATCAATTTGAGGACGACCTGCCATTCTGGTTCAGTTTTGCCGAGGACTGTATCCAACAACAGATACGACACAGCAACAAGCACGTGCTCTGAGATGAACCTCTGCATATTACCCAGTAAGCCCAGCTCCAGGCAGCACAGACTTCAGCCCTTTGTCAAGCCTGCACCTTCAGCAGTAATCTAAATAGGAAATCTCAACGAATCCACACTTTATTTGGATCAAAACGAGAAAAAAAAGGGCAACAAAAATCCAACCACCAGTAAAATTAGATCAACCAAAAAGCCCTCGTTGCTCTATTCTTTAGTTAACTAGTATCTTTAAAGTAGATCACATTTACACTTTTATACAGGACGAGTCTGTCAGCGAACAGACGTCTTGTTAAAACGCTCTTTAGAGTACAGTTAACGAGGTGGTTTCCAACTTAAACTGAGAACGTTTTCATTAAGCCATTTCAGACTGAACTATACAATTTAAGGCATGTTGAACAAAGAAATAAAGCAAAAGCCATTATGGAGAAAACTCAAAAACACTAACTTTTACATTATTTACAAAGCTCAGCGTTTATGCTGCTGGGCGTTGATGCTTGTGTGTCTTTGTGTCGTTTGATATTGTGTATCTCTGGTGTGTGTGCATGTGTGTGTAGACATTGTTCCAGAGGAGAGCCAATGTAACTTTAGCTGAGTGTGTGCATGTAGTGTGTCTGCCTGCTCCTTTGGACTTGAGAATTTATGTGACATATGATAGTTTTGTGTTTTGTTTTCAAAAGTCCTTTTTTTCCTTGTACAATTCTTTCAGTTCATCCAGTTCCACAGCAGCAGCCTTTTGCGATGGCTGAGATGTATTCCGGCCACGTCCACCAAAACTCATCCCAGCACACTGTCTCTGACATCTGGGCAGGAGAGCGGCTCGTCGGTCCCAATGGCTAGAAGACCTTTAAGACCACCATCCGAGAGTTTTCCGGCTGAGGTGGATGATGAACTTCTGGGCAACGCAAGCCTTTGTATCCTCTTCTTAGATGGAGTGTGGGATTAAATCCTTAACCGAACACTTCCAGCAAAAAGGGGATGAAGAGTTGATAAACCTGCAACTTCATCTGTCCAACGTATAATGCCATTGGCCTGCCCACACTGAGGTCAAAAAAAGTTTCTTAGGGTCTAAGTTCAAAAGGACAGGTTTAGGGTTCACTGGTTCATGGGTTGGCTGTAGATAAGATCCTCCTTGCAGAGGGCAGCAAATAAAGCACAGCCAGACTCCTGTGAAAACACATAGAAAGAGTGCAAGACATAATCAGCAAAACTTGGACACAGGCATTAACAGAGGACAGGACTGTATATAAATGATGGAAGTGGCAACTGTTAAAAGTTCTGTTGTGAAGCTTTGAGCTGAATATTTCCACTGTGGTGTTTTTGTGATGAACAAGGGTCGGCGCTTATTGAGACACCAGGACATAGACTCACAGGCTACCCCACTTTTTCATGCTAACCGGCACCAAAATTTGTTAAATGAACATAAAGTTTCAGCAAGACTTGAAATGCCCACAAGACCACAAAGTCTTTCACCAGGAAGGACTTTAAATAAGGTCACACTAAAGCTTAGTTTTCTTGTAGCCTTCCAAACGCCCTCTGCTGGACGTTAGAGAGAATGCGAGTTACGGCAACGCTACACTGGCTTCACTTTTTATTCTGGCCGCTACATCTAGTTTTATTACAGCCTTACAATGATCATCTACCACAATTTTAACTTGCCATAGTTAATTATCAATTAATTTAACAAATCCATGAAGGTGCGGAAAGCAACCTGTAACTTTACGAAAGCTTCATTGACCAATAATTTTTGTCATAGTTTGTCAGCAACCTTTTTCCTGCTGACGGAAACAAGTCAACTAAATGAAAATGTATGGATACTTCCATCAGCAAATAACAAGATGAAGATATTCTGGAGAGACTAGATCCAATCTGAACCAATTCATTAAATTAAGTAATCTCCTCGTGCAGTGAGGTTAGACGCACAAATTTGATCTTCCCCGGAAACAGTAAGTTCTTTTGTTTTGTTTTTGAGGTGGCGGGAAACGACACAACTCCCATCCTTGTTTCTCATGAAAAAGCAACAATTTTGAGGCTTGAGAGGAAGAGAAGACACATGTACACAGTTCACACGTCAAGGAAAATAAGAGGTTTTGCAAAACGTGTGGAGCGCCGCTCATCAGTAAAAACACGACAAATTCTAGATTTTGGTCAAATCGATTTTAGATTTACTATATTTAGTCAACTAAAAGAATTTAGGCAACTAAATTATGACTAAATTTACTGTGAAAATTAACACTGTAGAAAAGCATTAAACAAAAACAAAAAGGATAAAAACAATTAAAATCCTGGAAGAACATCTTACCAATGCCAAGCACTTGTCCTCCGGTAGTCACTCTGCAGCTCTTGAGGCTGTCATCAGTGTCCATCTCTTTACTGTGCGTGTTGATCAAACACTCTTGGTGGGCTCTTTGTAGCCACTGCAACATCCATTTTGATAAGTAGCTATCAGTCAGTCTTGGAGCCACTGCAGCATGGCCACCACCTCAGTCCATGTGGTTTTACGTTCCTTCCCCGATTACTTCAGGGCTACTGGCAAACTAAACTCTCAGCGAGTCCCATCTCAAACTAGATTTAAAAAACAAAAAAAGATTGGTTTTCTTGAAGAACATTCACTCCATATAATCAATGAATTTTCCTTCATCCATTTTGCATTTTTTTTCTTTCTACTCTGAAAGGTAATACAAAAATATGGTTATGTACAGGAGGTGGGAGAAGACGAGCTTCTCGAGTCTCTTATTTCAGTTTGGGAATTTCTTTTTCAGTGACTTTGTCAAAGTCGTAGCAATCCTCCTGTTGTAATTGTGCTCCCATCCCCAAAATTGTACCTCACAGCTTGAATGAACAAAAGTGCATAGGTGAGTCGGTGAGGGCAGGGTGCGAGTGCTTTCGAGGGCCGAGGTGAAGACGAGAGCACCGAGCGGATGCGCTCATACCGTCCTCTCAAGTTCCCCCTCCAGGGTTTGCAGCCCTGCACTCTGTTCTCCACAAAACACAGCCCCATCCTTGAATTTTCTACCTCCGCTCCACGGCTGATCAAGTCTCAGGACCCACGACACAGATCTAGTTAGAGGATCCTGTCCATGTTGTTGTGATGCCTGCCACTCTTCCTCAAAAACAACGAACCAAAATAAACAAAAACGCCACCACACCACTCAATGTCCTTATGGCAGAAGCGCACTTGCAAACCCCACCCGTCTCATGTGGGAACAAAAAAAGATAAAACAAAAGAATAAAACTGCACCCACAGATATCCATGTGGCTTGTAAACAACCAAAGCTCCAGTATGGAATAGAAAGAGTCCTTTCTTTAGTCACCATTTGTACGACCAGGATTGTAGAGGCAGTGTGTTCAACTGTATCCATCTCGAGTTTGTCTCTCTCCTCCACTGTGTAAATGAAAAAAAAGAAAGAAGAAAAAAAAAAAGACCCCGCTCAACTCTTTGAAGCTTTTTTCGGTTTTGTTTCCATTTTTGAAATCTTCTGAGGAACAAAAACAAAATCTTGTATCAGCACGGGTTTCTTGTCATTTTTTTTTTTTGGAATACATTCAATATTTTCTTAAGAAAAGAAAAATAATACACACTTCACATGGCAAAAAATGAAAAAAAAAATTAAGGAAAAGAAAATTAAAAACACACAACAAAAATAGCAGCCCCAAGTGCTCATCTTAGTCCAAATACTTTTTAAACTTTGTATATAATGTATATATTTATATATATTTTTCATTTAAAAAAGAAAACTCGTCATTATCAAATTGCAACAACGAATATGTAACACAATATGCTAACATTTCATGCACCGCTCTGTGCACTTGCACATTAAGATGCTGTATTTTTTTAATTGTTTTTTTGTGGTTTTCTGTATTTCAGAGTCAGAAACTCGACACCTTTCATTCACAAGTTCGAGAGCTGACAAAAGGCAACGTGATCACACCCCCAGGAAAAACACGCTGGACTAAGCCTTCCGATGGATCACCCCTAGACTTAACTAGAAATATTTACCATAGAAACGTACATACTTTACATACACTGTGCTGAGCACTGACACGCACCACACTCGCTCTCAAAAAAGAGTTAATGTCTCGATGGCCATGCACCCTATCCAAGTTCTTAGGCACAAATGTGCATTCATACACATACAAGAAAACAACAACAACAAGAAAAATGAGTACCTGTAGTTTTAACTCATTTCTATGAACAGTAAATGAACATGTACTCTAAACACGCACACTGAAAATCTCACTCGCATGCGCACACAGTAATGTCCCTCATGATTCGCCACGTCTGCTTAGTCCCTTTCAGGTCTAGAGACGGCTCCCCATGGGGAGAAGCTCAGGGAAATAAACTAGTGGTGGTCGTCATGTGATGAGAGCAAAGCTAACATTTACAAATATATGCATTTCTGGTTTTCTATCAGGGGATGAAGAGCTGGTGAGAGAAAGGATGTGTTGTGCAATTGCCCTCTCTCTCTCTCTCATAAACACACACACACACACACGAGCATTCAGTCACACCCATAAAACACACACGTCCTTGTCTGGAAAGGACCACACACACACACACACACACACACACACACACACACACACACACACACACACACACACTCTAAACATGAATACAAAATGACTATCCAAACAGAAAAGACAAAAATGGCCTCTTATGTTTCATACATCTTGGTAAGCAACAAAAAACAACTTGTGCAGACTGTATATTACTGACACAACTCAGCCGCCACACATCAGCCACTCCCAGTCGCTCATACACATTCACAAAAATATTCACTTCTAACTAACCCCATTTGTTTTCTTTTTTTTGTCGTTTTTCTTATTTCGTTTTTTTAGGCAAGTGCAAATCTTCAAGTTTTTTTATAATCCATTTTTCAATAGCTTTACTTTTTTATATAAACGTAAAAAACAGAACCAAAAAAAAAAAAAATGCTAAACAAGAGAAATATCAACAGTGTTTGTCTTTTGAGAAAGGATTTGCTCTCTGATAAGGTTTCAACTAAAGGTCCCCCTGAATTTGAAAACCTAACGTCCCGCCCGCTCGGCCCTGCTCGCTGTTTTCACCGCCGCCTTCCAGTTCTGCTGCACACGCCTATAATGTGCATGTACACACACCGTATGCGCACTGATTCTGAACACGCACGCATACGCACACACGAACAAAAAGAAAAACTATTCAAATCCCATCTCAATAAAGTGCATTAGTTCAGTATAAGGTGCTTAATCTTTTGAGTGCCAGAGGATACCCATCATCCTTTTAACCTCGCCGCGCCTCACCCCCCCTCTCCCCTGCTCTAGTGATCAACTGGTGCAGCAGGGAGCCCTTTTTATTTTTTCTATCCAGAGGGAAAGAACGAGTGGGAGGCGCAGAACTGGGCGCCTCCACTCCACACCTCCCCCTCACCACCATGCTTGCCCCCCCCTTTGTACCCCACAACCCCCAGTTCGGTTCCCCCAGCAGTGCACATTCGTCATCAGGTTTGTCTGATTAAAAGACAGAAGGCCTCAGGTAGCTATTGCTGCTGCGCTGCGTCACATCAGTAATCCTCCACCATCTCCATCTCATTCAGGCTCATACACTCGCCCGTGTTGTGGAATGAGTACCCTGCAGGTAGGAGAGGGCACAGGGAAGAGAGGGGAGAGAGTACACCAAGATTAGAGAAGGATGGCACAAGGGGTTAAAGGCTGGCTTAGACACTGACAGGAGGGAATAAAGAAAACGATATCATAAGAAGAGGTCTTGGCTTCTTTTTGGTTTCTTTGCCGATTCGGATTTTGTCTGAAAAGGTTTTCGGAAAGCGAATAAACAGCTGCAGTGTTAGCATTATAAGGAAGGGCCCACTGCAAATTACACTGTGTCAGAGAAGAGTGAACAAGTTGTGTTTATACTGTTTTACATATCAACAAGTTGGACTCTGAACGCTCCCTGAGACGGAGCATTGGTAGCTAGCTGATTTATTATTGCATCTCTACTCTCGGTAGGTCATTTAAGCAGATCAGTGTTATACAGTGGAAACAACCTGGTTTCACTTCACACATAATCCTACTGCACAAATGACTACATTTTCCACTTTGCGTTTCCATGCTAAGCATTTCCTCTAGTGAGTAACTCATGTACTTGATCTGGGCTCTGAACTAAAAGCTGAAGGTGGGTGTGAATAAAAACGACGGCTACGAAAAGGATCGAAAACTAACTCAAACTAAGCTGTGTAAAAAAAACTGGCAATATGAACATATACTGGGAACTATAACAAACACCAACAGTACTAAATACACTCTAGAAACCTAGTGAAACAAAAAAAACTGGACAGAAGAAAACTAAACAAAATTAAAACCTAAGAAAAACACTTTTTGGTAAAGCTGTCCATGTACGTGGTGAAGAAGTTCAAAGGAAAAACCTTAAAAGCTCTTGAGGTCGCGTACCTAAGATGCTGGGGTCAGAGTGCAGCATCATGGGCTGTTTCTTCTTCATCTTTCCTCCCTGGTTATCATAGAGACCAGCCTTGCCCATGTGGTTGGCCTGAAACATGGACTGCAGAGTGTTGGGATTCATACCTCGCATTGAATCCTAAAAACACAAAGCAAAAATGATCACGATCGTAACAGTGCCAGGTTGGACGTGACCCTTTGATGTTTCCGTTTTCTTTTCGAGTTTCAATCCAGGAGGCTCCTCATAAAGAAATTAAAGTTTTCACTGTCTATAAAAAGTCTTTAATGCTGTAGTAAAGTTATAGTTGTAGTAAAGGAGAGCACTCATTGATGCTGTGTTAATAACAATCCTGCGTGTATGGCTTAGAGGCATGTCTGCATTTACCTGCAGAGGGAAGTTCATGTTCAATCCAGCCACTTCCTTTGATAACTAGGACACAAAGAGAAGAGGAGGAATTAAAGCCACTCTCAGCCTGTTAATAATACTTTTAAACACATATATGCAAAGCCTGACCTTCATCCAAAATATTCACTTCCTACAATTTCAATCCAGCTAACCACAGAAGGTTTGTGTGTGAAACCACGTCCATAATGTCTTAAAGAGGACGCGTCATGCTTTTATATATTACGTCGACTATCAAAATCGCCGACGACTGATTTAATAGTCGACGCGTCGTTTGAAGCTTTGTAAGATCACAAAAGACGCAGGAATAAGTGGCAGGATTTAAGAGTGTAATAACGGACTGAAACAGAAGATGGCAGCACTGCATGTACAAGGATGCCAGCTGCTCATCGCGGCCCTGCTCAGTTTCCAACAATGGCGGCAGCTGGTTAGTTTTAATATTATTCTTATTATACTTTCTGGGTCACAAAATAAACGTTTAACATATTTTAAAGCGAGAATGTAGCTGTGCAAACCTCAAATATCTGCTCAGTTTATCAAGACACCAAATATTTTCAAAAAGCGCTCCGACGTTTTCGGAGACGTCTGTTACCCACCAGTTCGATAGCGAGCCGGGGGCGAGGCTCACTAGCGCCGTGAGGACACCGGACTCCCGGCAAATCGTTTTCAAACCCACCGCCATCTTTCACTACTCAGGTTAAACATGATATATACATAACTTAAAAATGTTATTGTTTGGCTTTTTTCAGTATTTTATTTGTTCCTGAGTAAATCGGTTTGGCTGAGATTAAAGTTATAGTTTTTACACAGCTGAATAAATGTCAGGCAGACAGCTGATTATCAGAAGTGTGAGATGCTCGAGAGTATACTCCGGTGTCCTGTTATATTTTAGATAGCGAGGAGCAGACGGCTGAGTTTATTAAACTTCACCGAAACAATCTGCAAATTTCATTTAAATTCAATAAACTATCATCTTGTCTTTATTTTTAATTAGCACATACCTTAAACACACACACACACACACACACACACACACACACACACACAAGTATGTACAAGTAATCCCTGAGCTTTGACTTCAGACTGCTCTAAACATTCAGTTTCAGGCAGTTTTTCTGTTCTTGGTTGTGAATGATGGCAGTGAGGTTTAAGTGTCTCAAGCTGGCACTGAAAAACAACTCAGTGTTGGTCAAATAAAAAAAAATGTCACAGCGGCTCCAACCATATATTTTATACAGCCTATGAATCCCCTAGGTTTCCAAGTTAACTTACACAAATTGAACACTACATCAAACACTTGTACAGACTAGAATGTACCATCGATTCCCACCTGAGAAAACCATCAGTTTCCGACTGAAAATGCAAACTACTGAACACAGTCTGTGTCTATTCACAATAAAAATGAACAATTAGCCACTCGTCATACTATAGATTAAAGGAGGCTTTAATGGGCAGGCTTTCTGTGTTCTATAAAGAGAACATTTCAGCAATGTTTTTCTTTTCTTTAAATTACACTGACGTCGTTTACCGAGCAGGTGACATTTTGGACTGATGCTCTTTCAACCTACCTGTTGCTGCTGTCTCTGTTGGTTGGCTTTCTGTTTGGCACGTCGCTCCAGAAACTGTTTGGCGAACTCTTTGGCTTCCACTGTGTCCCCTAGGTAGGACCGGATGAAATCCAGCACTGCATAGGGAGACTCCACCTCCTTCAGGTATGCCACAATTGTGGCAACTTGATAAACACACAGCGTGAATGATTAGTGACACAGAAGTGTTGCTGTAATTTACACAGACATCAGCTATTGATGTCTGTAAGCTGAGGGCAAACTCTAAACACCCTTTAGATTGCTAAATGTGATAAAGTTGAACCGCCTACCATCCACAGAGGAGGAGGAGTTGTTGGCAGAGGTGTTGAGAGCGTGCAGCATCTGTTCACACCAGGTGGTGAAGCCGTCCTGAGGCTTCATGCCCTGCAGCAGCTTCAGCAGCTTCTCCTCCTCCTCGGTGCGCTTACGACGGATCATGTACTGATCACTGTGGAGGACACCCAGGCAAATTATATTAAAACTATCATCAACTAAAAGAAATTCATTTTTTCCTGCAAGCAGTCCGTTATAACTGGGCAATCCAACAATCCACATCAGCTGAGTTGCCCAGACATGCTCACCTGAGTGATGGGCTGCTGCGGCTGTTCTTAAGGCCCATGTTGTTGTTGCTGTTCCCACGCAGGCCGGTCTGGTTCTTCACAGCCTCGTCCCACATGCCCATGCTGCCCGAAGACCCTCCACTACTGCTCTTACTCTCCAGACTACCCGGCCCTCCCCACATACCGACGCCATCCACCCACTGCCCTCCCATGGAGGAGCTCCCCATCGACAAACCAGAGTGCTGCAAACGGATAAAAATCAGGCTCCATAAATGACCAACAATATGTACGTTTTTATTTTAAAACATGCAAATTCCTGCTACATGCTAACATTATCACTGCTGTAGACCTGAATGGTGAACTCACGCGGTCTCTCTGCTGCTGGGCTCTCTGCTGCTGCTTCAGGAGTCTCTCAGTCTCCTGCTGTATTTCCAGCAAAGCCAGAGCCTGGGGCTTTCCTGCCTTAGAAAGCCCAGAAGAGGAAGCCCCACTCCAACTAGAGCTGCCTGCCCCCGGTCCTTGCTGCTGGGGGGTCTGCTGCAGCAATTTCATGATCAGTTCCTGCTGCTGACGACACTGCGGGAACATATGACAGATCAGGCTATAGCTGTGGTTCTCGTTTCTTAGAGGAAAACAGCATTTAGTGCCGCTCAGCAAAGCAAATAAAATATCAAACATTATGAAAACTAAATCAAAACGCAGCACGGAATATTTTTGCTTTAATGAACAAAGCCAGTAACATATTTAACAACCCCAAGGCAACACATGGGATAAAATGAATGCAAAATTTCTCCACCTGCTTGCGTCTGAAGATCTCCTCCTCCTCCCTCCTTTTCTGCTCCTCCTGTTGCCTTCTCTTCTCCTCCCTTCGCTTACGCTGCTCCTCTTCCTCACGCTTCGCCCTGAGTTCAGCGTCTCGCCTCTCCTGCTGGAGCTAAAGGAAATGCGTCATCAGTAATTGTGAATGAATATTTGGATCTGACGCTGGTATGACTCAATGGACTCACAGTCTGATATTACTATTCAACAGCCCTCACCTTCTGAAGCTGTTCGAGAGTTGGACCCTGAGTAGAAGGATTCATTGTTATGTCCCAAAGACTGGCTTCACCACCTACATGGAAATGAAAAAGGATCATTTTAGCGGCAGCAGCTACAGTTTGTGTGTTTTAACTGTGCCTGCCTGTGTGTGCACAAACAGCAGCAGTCCACACTGTACCTGACGGCTGTGAAGCTGAGGTATGCATGTCCCACATGGACCCTGTATCTGGCACTGACATCGATCTGTTCATCGAAGGCATCATACTCTGCTCACTGCACCTGGGACATAAAGCAACACCCGACGTGTACGTTTACTTTGAAACTAAACATGTCCTCCAAAGTTCAAACTAGGACCGGAATGAACTCCAACAAATTTAGGGCGAAGCCTCCACCCACCTGTTCATGAGCTGGAATAGCTGCTGCTGCTGTTGGAGCTGTTGATAAAGAGCTGCTGCTGCGAGCTCCTGTTGCTTTTTCAGGCGCTCCTGGTCCAGGTTTCCCTGATGAAGGGGAAAGATATAATGTCAACACAAAGGAAAAGTCAGACTCAAAATTACAATAGCAAATTACTGCATCTAGAACAGACTGGCTTCTGGTAATATTTCAGCTACATTTACACACATTTATCCAAGTCAGCATGCAATAGAAAATTCATTAAATCAACTGTGTGACATTAAGAGGTGAGAATTTAAAATTACAATTCCTGCCACCATAACCTGTCTAGAAATGTGCCCTCTCATTTGCATCCTCCCCTCCCCATCCTCTCGGGTGGCTGAGCTCTGACTCACAGTCCCGGCGGGCCCCCGGTTGGGCTGCGGGCGCTGCGTTGGTGGTAGCTGTCTCACCAGCAGGGGCGGCGGGGAGGGACCCGGGGCAAAGGGCACGCGGCCCCACATCTTGATGACATCCCCCAGGGGTTGGAAACCTTCATCACAGCCCCGCTTCACCAGCAGGGTCATGGTGAAGTAGCCAGCCTGAAACCACTCACACATCTCCACCGTGGTGAATGGACCTGGTTGGTGGGCAGGACAGAGAAGAGTTTGCAATGCAGAAACTGACCTTAGGTGTCGGACTAGCTTCATCTCACCTCAAGAAATTAACAGTTTTTATTCATGTTTTTAGAAAGTATCATCAGGAGAATAGGAGTACCCTGGATCTCTCCCTGGGGGTCCTTATAGAACCACTTCATGGCAGCCTCGTGAGTTAGCGGCAGAGCAGCTGCCGTGTTCCTGCTCTCCTGCTGCTGCAGAGCCTGGGTGAAGCACTCCTCCTCCAAAGAAGTATCCTGCAGTGATGCCACCATCTTCTCTGCCTCCTACACAAATATAAACAAACATTTATTATCTAGTCGACAAGAGTTGGTGTAGCAGGCTCACCCGTAGGATGAAAAGGTGGCGATGCTAATAGTACAGCTAAGACTCACAACTTTGAATGCACTGATACCAGCTAAAACAAAGCTCAGCAGGTTTTAGACCTAGTCAGACAAGGTTATGTTAGTGATGCTTGTTTAAAGTAACATATGTGAAAATATAAACAATATATAGAAGAGCACAGAACAGACATGCAGACGTCCTTTTCAGTTTCCGGCACATCAATCAGCATCAAATGAACTGCTCTACATTTGCAGCCTCCCCCCTAACCATCGCATTTTTATTCAAAGCAGTGAGCTTTATCAAAAGACAAAAAAAGAAAAGTGCAGTACTGGTTTTGAATATTCAGCAGCAAAATAATCACCAGTTTCATCCCTCACCTGAAGGCTGTGAAATGTAGTTTGATTAGACATGATTACATAATTTGTCTGAAATGTTCCTCTTGCTGCTCCTACCTGCTGCAGGTGTTTCATGCCTTCGTCGTCCTCAGCGTCTCCTCCAGATGGCGGGAGTAGAGGAGCAGCAGATGAAGGGGGTGGAGGAGGCAGGCTGGAGGAGGTGGCTGCGCCGCTGGGACTCAGCTGGGCCTTGGAGCCCCCTAATGGAGCTGCATCTGACATACGCACATGAAAAAAAAAAAAGAAGAAACGAGTAAAACAATGGGCCCTATTTTTAGTCTTTCTATTTATAGTTTAGCGTTTGGTGTTGTTTGATGTGAGCGGTAGAGCCGCCTACTGGCTCTGTGTCACATCCAGCAGCCGGTTCAGTAAACAAAGTATCAAATGACTGAGGCAAACATATTCTATTTCAAACCAAAATATCAACATGGCTGAATTTCCTTGCTCAAACACGCCGACCTGAGACTGAAAGGGTTGAGGTCATGAAACCAAAGGTTCAGGATCTCTCACTTTAGAAGCCTTTTTTTAATTTAAATCATTGCACAATAAAAAGTTGCCTAAATAACTTTATTTTCTGGATTTATACAAAATTAAACAGTCTAATAATTACTGAAATGCAGAAGCATGTATATTTGATATAGACAGTGAATGTTCTTTTTTTTTCTTATAAGAGTTTAACACATTAATGAAATTGCCTAAAACAAATTTTTTTAAAAAGATAATATTGCCGTTTTGTCCTGTTGGCACACTAACACAGAGGTATGTGGAACATGACCTACCTTCACCAGACGTGCTGCTGGCCTTCACAGACTGGCTGTTGCTCAGCTGGGCATTATCCACCACTTGATTAGCACTGCTGGGTTGGGACTCCAGCGATGGAGGGGGACAGTGAGCTGTTGGAGAAGACGAAGGAGATGCTGGCTTTGTCTCACCATCTCCAACAATAAAGATGGCTTCTTTAATCTCTGTGAGGCCAGGAGTGGAAGAAAGGAAGGGAAAAAAGTAATGAATCCTCCATTGACTATGATCAGTGAAGGTAAAAGATAGAAGACAACATGTAAATGTAAGATCAAATAAAGACATCCGGTCTCGCCTCACCCTTGTCTTTGTCTCCTTCAGCGCTGTTCCTCTCCATATCAGCAAGGCTGTCTCCCTCCTCTTCCTCTTCCTCTATCCCCTTAAACTCAAACTCCTCCAGGATTGTCTCCTTGCCACTCTTCTGATACAAGATACAGACCAAAAAAGTGAAGCAATCCCAACAAATAAATATTAAAACAATATCGTAACAGTAACAGAAACATCATTCTGAGTACCTTCATAGGCATGAACGCTCCAGACGAGTCAAAAGTGCCCATCTCCCCATCCTCCTCATCTGTACACCACTCGGGCAGGCCGTCCCTATCGTCCTCTAGACCATCGCTGCCTGCGCGCCGACGCCCGCCACCGTGACCGTCAGAGTCCCGGAAGTCGAAATCAAACTTCCTCCTCCGACCTTCTCCTGGACCACTGTGGTCCCGCCAGCCCGCTGAGCGAGGACCACCATCTGGTAAACAAATGGAAAGTTATTAGCTTCAAAACTGCCCTGAGCTACACTCAGAAATTTATTTTTCTGATTTAACTCAATCTGGAGTTTCATTTTCAAGACATCTGGTTTGGAAAGATCATGATTCATTGAAGCCGACTGCTGAGTCTGCAGAAACTCAGGAAGCTTTAGTTTAACCTAAACCCAGCTGCTCGGTCTTCCCATCACTGACCACTAGATGCCAGTACAATGTCCTTTAAGCTAAAGTTGACACACACATTGTTAACATAGGCTTAAAAACACAGTAATATAACAGTGGAATGATGAGTAATATAAATCTCAGTGATGCTCCATCTTAGTGATTTTAATGAGGCTATACCAAAGTGTAGCTTCCACACTAATGGGTTAGGGCAAAAGGTTTATGTCAAAGGAACATTAAAAATTTGATCCAAGTCTTAGCTTGTGTTGACAGCAGAAAGAGGAATAAACAAAGCAGAGTTTATGACAATAAAAAAAACGTTTGTGTTTATCATACCATCCCTACGGGATCCAGCAAGTCTCCAGTTACTGCCCGGCTCCCCTTCGTCTTCCTCCTGCTCCTCCCGTAGGGTGCGCCAGTTATCACTGTCAGCCCTTGTGTACTCTTTCCTCACCGGACCCACGGGACCTCCAGTTTCTTCAAAGCCAGGACGTCCCACCTCCCGCCGCAGCGGCTTCTCAAATCGACGCTCACCCCTGAGAAAAGGAGGGAAATGAAGGGAAAATTAGACCAGTTAGCAGAAGAAAACATGGGCCAGTTTTTAACCCAAGAGCAGTGTGTGCAACCAACACCTCACACTGGAGACAATACATTTGCACAACTTATCCAGATCTTGGAAGGAAAACTGAAAGAAATACAAAAAATACCTGAAAGGATTACAGACTAGGCTGCACTGCTTGACAGCTGCTCTGAGTAATGATAAAACAGGCTTCTGTTGTGCAACAGAGCACTTGGAGTCATTATTTGCATGACCTTACCAACATTTTAGGGACAGTGCAGGTGCCGTGCGCAGTTTATCCTTACCGGTCGTCCCAGCTCTGGCTGCGGTGAATCTCTCGGACGCTGCGACCGAAACCCACCTCGGCATCTTCAATACTTCTTTGGTAGAATCCACCTTCACCACGGCCTCGGCCTGTTTATACACATTAGAACAAGGCATGTGTGGTTAAGTAGCTTCATCCTGCAGGCAGGTGCACACATCAACACACCATCGAACATCATTCTTCTTTTGTGGTTTCCTTTGCTGGGCTGAACTGTGCATGTGTTTACATTGGCATGTGTTGACAAGGTAAGCGCGTAAGCCCTGTGCTTTTAGGCTGCGGCTGGACAAAAGGAGGACTATTTTAAACAGGCCAAGAGGAAGTGTGTTGCACCAAGATGGTGGAAGAAAGAAGGAAATAAACACTTTAGTAGTTGCCTTAAATAAACTGTTTTACTTTAGCTGGGCAGCAGCCATTGTAGTTTGAGCCGAGGGCTTTAAGCAGCCCTTCTGTTGTTGTTGTTGGACTCTGCAGCACAACTGATTGTGAACAGGCTCAATCGGGGCTATACTTTATTGCCTGTGTCCCTCATCCAACTTTTTTTCCCTGCCGTTACCTCGACCACCCCGTGTGGCTCCTCGTCCACGGACCACTCCAGCTGGGGCCGCACCACCCACTCCTTTTCCCATGAGCCTCAGCACTGCCACACTGTTCACAGACATGGAGAAGTTCCTCTGCAGAGTGAGTTGAACGAGCCAAAAAAAAAAAAAAAGGAGAGAGGAATGTGAGGAATGTGAGCTCACAGGCACATCTGTCAACTGAATCTGTATGAGGGTGAGATACCACAAGATAGGGCTCAAACAGTTTAACATTTGCAGATATGCGTTTGTGAGAGTGTGGCTGGTGCAGACCTGCTCCTCCTCAGTGAGAGGCACCAGTGCCAGTGGCTGCATGGGCTCTTCTTGCAGAATAGCAGCAAACTCCTTATCCTGCATGTCCTCTGGGACCTAAAAGCAACAACAAGAGGACAAAACCACCTCTTAAAAACTTGAACTCTGACTTCAAACATGTTCATATGTTTAAGGATACAGACTTATACAGCACTTTAGAGAAGTCCTATTGTTCTACACTATTTATGCTGCTTTGTATGAGTCACAATTCAGAGTAAGCCTTATTTTCAGCCCGCCGGGTTATTCTGTCTGAAAGAAGCAGTTTTCCTGTAAGGCCATCCTCTCTTCTCTTCTTCTCTAAGACAATTACTTTTGATTGACTGCCCCTCACAAACAGGGGTGAACTGCAGTTCGGTGTTCTGTGCTTATAGACAGATATTAAAGGCAGGGTTTTTGTCAATGTACTCCAAGCCCGGCATCTCATAAACCGGGCCTCGGACCGGTTTGGTTCCGGGCCGCGAGAGTTGAGGCTCAGGTGTGATTTTCAGGGTTTTTATCGGTTTTCAGCGTTATTTTGTTATTGTTTTTATCATTAACTCGGTTTTCCTGGGTCTTTTCACGTGTGTTATGAATAACTCTTCTTTGTTTCAGTAGCGGTACTAGTTTTATTTTGTTGTATTTTTCCGCGACACCTTAAAGGCCGGTCCGTGAAAATATTGTCGGGCATAAACCGGTCCGTGGTGCAAAAAAGGTTGGGGACCACTGCTTTAGCTGATATCCATCTCCTTGTGTCAACAGGTGACTGTAAGCTTACATCATTTTTGCCCCATGTGAATGGGATTCAGTGTTTCACATTGGTATAGACTGTAATAAATCGAGAATGAGTAAACTATTAACCAACCTTGTTGTCTTTGACATAAAGTGCTAACATCTCCTCTCGGCCGTAGCGGTACTCGGCCAGCTTGTACTTTGGCATGGCGGGGGAAGGAGGGGGAGACGTCACACTCCCCCCACTGGACAGTGCACGGAGCCTGTGAGTAAAAGACATAGGATAAAGTACTTTACTTTCAACAGCAGGAATTAAAGCGACTGTCCAGTACAACAAATAGGTGTTTTGCAACTGCATGCTAAAGCTTTCAAAGCTGTGTATTTGCTCTACTTTTTCCCCCAAGCTAATAACAATCTCTGACATGTAATGTAAAAAACAAGCTTTATAAATAACTTGGTGCAAATTCCCCAGTTGGTTCTGAACGCACGCACACACGAAAATCAGAGCAATTGTGTAACCTTGATAGAATTCCTTTTAATCTCAATTGAAGAAAAATAACTAATAGCATCCATCTTGCAGCAGGAAAAATTTTTTAGTAAATGTTCTGTAACAAATTCCTCCCACACAGCTCCCCCTGAACACACTTGGCTCAATGCTGACGATATATTAGCTTTCCAATCTCAAGATTTCATTTTAAAAAGCTATTACTAGCTGGCCAACTTCCAAGGCCTGCTGTTTAACAATGGCTCCTTTCACATGCCTCTACAGAGTGTGTCAGTGACTCTCAGCTCCACATCAAAACCATATGCAGCTCAGAGATGGAGAGGTGGGTGTGGGGGGTAGAAAGGTAAAGGGAAGCTTCATGAAAGCCCAGTTGGTAGCATGTAGCAAATCAAAGAGGATAAAAATAAGTGGAGCAGCAACTAATATGCATAATAAGAGAAGCACTCAGGAAGCAAGCCAGTGGGTGGGTTACTAAGAAATATTTGTGCATCATACCTGCATTTACCTGCAGCAAAACATGAGCTTTCCTCCCTAACAAGGATTCAAATATCCTCTACACACTTAAATCTCTACATGAATAATCCTTTGAGAGTCTTACCAAGCTTGGAGTAAGAGAAACTACACCAACCTAAAAGCATGGCCGAATATTTTACTTTGAATTCGACCACAATGACTAACATAGTTGCAGGCTGCGCTGCCAACTAAAGCTCGAATGGTCTAAATAATTTCGTAAGGTTAACTGGCCTTTAAAGACGTGTAAACATGCTGGTCAGGCAGCTGTATGTGGCGAGCACATGAACCGGCCGCTCTGTAACTATATTAAAACGGGTACGAGGATGAAAGTGAGCTACGAGAGCCACTGAGAGCAAAGCAGCTGCAGATGTGTAAAGGCAGAAATATTCTGTGAGACTGGCACTGCACCAAGAATGCACACAGCAGTCACGGGCCGTTAGAGATGGAGAGCTACCAAACTGCAGACTACGCCCCCCCATTAATCGCTGCACAAACATTCACTGAGCTACAGAAACAGCAGAAGGAAAGAGAGATGGACAGGAGAGAGCAGTGACAAAACCGACACTTTGTTACCACTGAAATGACTAACCACGGCGGGGCGCCTGCAAGCAAGACTCCTTTTTAAAAGCACTTTCATATCAAGTTTAAACGTCTTCAGCAACGTCTTTTTTTTTTTTTTTTCCATGTGTTAACAGACTGTAACGGAATTTAAAACTGAGACCTTCCTCTGTACTATTTGTTGCCTTTAAGAACCTGTGTGAAGACTGACCGAGAATTTATTGTAAGAATCCGAGAATATTATGCTCGATTCTTAGTGTCTACCATTAGTGTCGCTCTCTTCTACCCCCAGCGCCAACAGTGAGCAACACTAGCCAAGAGTAGTACCGAGTCCACAAAAGCTCAAACACACATTCCAGAGAAGGACAACAGAACTGACTTCAGACAACATTTCACTTATGAAAAGTGAGTAGCGAAGCTAGGCTTAGCCAGGTAGCTGATGTGCTTTGGGCATACCATGTAATTTCACCTAATGGTAACCATTAGCTTACCTGCTAACATGGTGACTAAAGCCACAACAAAGTCAGTTTTATCCAACTGAAGTTTGATCAAACAGAAAATAAGGCCTTCAGGGGAGAACTACAGTTTACACGAGCATGATTCATTCACACTTGTAAACGAACTGCATGCTCTCTCCTGTTACAACATATTGTCTTATGTGGTAACTTGGCCGCCTATATTCAAACTGCAGAAAGATCCAACCAAGGTATGACATTACAAATGTTTATATTTCAATTTAAGTGTTCATTTCTTGGTCACATTGCCAATCCACACACAAAGGATAGGTCAACACCCTGAAGCCAACTGAAGAATGAAGGCTGCTTATGCCATCTGCACAGCTAAGGTTACTTAACAGCATCTCTAACAGCCGTTTTCATACCGATGATTTTCTCAGGTAATGCTGGTGCCACCTTCACACAACTCAGTTTGTCCAACAAAAACTCATAAACCAAAAGACATCAGCTCTACATTAATGAGAGACCATCAAAAAATAATCTAAATATTTCAGGTCATCGCTTCCATTTTGGGCCTTTGTTTTCATGGTTTTTGGTACGGACACTCTGAACCGTTTTGGTTGAGCTGAATTTGATCGAACAACAGCTTATAACCTAACCAACTTCACTAACCCCTGATCTTTTCCTAGTGTCATTTTCAGGGGAACGAGTCCAATTGACACAGGACGTTAAGACTTAAGCAAATTGCCATTGCGATTTAACGGCCACATTCAAGAAGGTCATTTGGAGGTTGCTTAAATCTGCACATTTCATTATGTCCAAAGTTTCCTTAAAAATAAAAAAACAGAATGGCACTCAGCATAACTCATCCGCTTTTAATTTTCCCCCACAAATAAAAACAAACACAAAATAAGCACTTGGTTGCTCTGGGAAATATTTCTTTATAAAAAAAAATTGGAAATATATAAATAAGAAAATAAAATACAAATATTACCATTCTGGGCCGAAGTTAAGAGTCTCAGCAGTCATATTCCTCACGTCCACACAGAACTGAGTATCTAAGGAGGAAAAAAGTATCCAGATTTCTTTGTGTTTTTTCTCTTTTGTGACGAATAAAATGCAACTTTGAAAAGGAGGGTTAACAAAAGAAAACGGTTCCTTACCCTGTCCAGATAATCGGAGCAGGCTGGACTGGGCTGGACCAGGCTCGAGCTGGCTGGCTTTAGTTAGGCTTAGGTGACTAGAAGGCTGAGTGGTGCTTAAGCTGTGGTCACAGAGCTCCCCAAACACACAAAGAGAATAGCTGCCAGTTTCAGGTGCTTGAGGAATACCAGGTTATCAGGTCCTAACTAAGGAAGGGCTTTCAATGATAAGTTTGGAGAATGGAAGCTCCTGCTACTCACAGCCAAAAAAGGTTGTTAACATAAAAAAGAAACGAAAAGAACCTTAGAAATTAACAATGGAACAAAATAAAACACTCTTGCTAATAATGTCTTCTTTTTTTGTTTGCGATTTCCTTTTTGTTTTTTTACAGCAGTTATATCTCACATTAACGTTAAAAATATGAACTGATTGATCAAAAGACGTAACGCAGGAACAAAATAACAGCCGAAAAAACAATGAAATAGGCTGCTGGAACAGCTGCCAAGAGCAGACGCGACTCGCACTCCTCTTCTCCTTTCTCTCACTCCCTCTGTGCCGTTTTCTCTCGCTCCAACTGAAATGTGGACTGACGGAGACCTTCTAGGTAACTCCTTTATTTCCTGACCTCCTCCCTTTGCACCACTGGAAAAAAAAAAGAAAACAAAATACTGTTAAACAGAGACAGAATGAGAGAAATATAAAATTTCAAAGAAAAATGGGAAGAAGTAAACACTTCATAAATTAGCTGCTGCTCTTGAGATGCTTTTTCACCGCTTGGCAGTCCACCTCTGTTGTAAGTGAGTGAAGGAACCATAATTTGATTTTCTCCACCAAGACTCGACATACCATTTACACAGCGTGCCTGGGACTCACCAACAGATACCCAATTTGATCAATGTGTTGCAGCACTCCGAGTTGAGGGGAAAGTGCTGTGGTATTCCTTCACTGAATAAATGAAAACTATTTCTAGTATAGCACTCAGTCATACTCCAACATTTCTGCTGCTCACAGGAGATTTTCCATCCTGAAATACACCGAGTCTATTTCAGTCATGTTGTGAACCAGATGCTTCCTAAACCATGCAGCTGGCTGGGGATGGTTCCTCAAAATGTCATGGCAACTAAAGCAATATCCAGGCAACTAAACTTCAGCAGCAAATGCTCACATACACATACATACATATATTGCCCCTTTAACATGAACACCACTTAGGTTTGCACACTGATGACTAAACACAAGCCATATTTTCCAGCTTCCTCCCATCTAGGTGACTACTTTCCTTCAATATTCCCTCACCACAGACGCTGAACAAAAAAGGTTAAGTTCACAAGTTTTCACAACATTTTATTAAATGGCCATCATTGCATATAACCGACACTTGCATACCTACGCACTTTACAGAGATTGGCAACATGGTGCTAGCAAACTAGAGAAAATAGACATTGCTGTTTCAATCGGTTTCGCTTTAAATTAGCTTTGTCATCTTGCATTTGCATGGATGTTACTTTCTCTGCCCTCTAATGCGCTGTTTTGCTACATGCTTAGTTATGTTGGTAGTAAATACTGCACATGAGGAAAGCATGAAGAGAAGAAAACTTTACTCAGGCTTATTACAGTTTGATTTATTTAAACTGAAACAAAAGATTCCCAACAACTGACAATCTATGTGAAAATAAATAGATAAATAAATAAAAGAATATAAGATAAAATGATGTTGGCTACGATGGTTTGAAGCCAATTTTTCCTCTCCCTTTTTTGTTTTTCCTTTTTTTTTTCTTTTTTAGATGAACCTTGTTGCAACAGAGCCAAGAAGCTCTTCTGTTGATAATGTTAGCCAATGACACACACTGGTTCAGAGAAGCTGTATGTTTTATTATTCTTACAGTTGGGGCTGTGCCATCCTCCACGATAATATTGGTATAAAATATTTTCACATCTTATAAAACCGCCACAGTGCAATATCATTGCTATAGTAAGTCATGCATTTACAATCCCTAGTGTGCACTACAACAAGACAAGGCCCAGACATGTCTGAGAGCAAGAGTCACATGTCATTCTCCAACGACTATTTAACTAAAGACTGAGCTACTTAAACAACCTCCAACAAAGCACTATGCTAAAAAAAAAAAGAAAACTGCTCCTGCCAAAGGTGGAAACAAACTTTTCATGACTTGAAGAAAAAAAAAAAAAAAAACACCGCCAACTACAACCAGGCTACAAATGACTCAACCTAGCATGGTTAGCTGCACTTGTTATGAAAAAGAAGAACAAAGTGGATGGAAATTAGGAAATTACTGATGCAGTTACATGAAAAAAGAGACTTAAGCACCTGTTTAAAAAGCTCAGCCTTAGATAGAAAATACCAGGGAAAAAATACTGCTTTTTTTTAATGTGACAATATTGTGCAGCTTCTTTAACTTTATTTACTGCTGAACTAAAGTGTTACGCACTTATTCACACTATTGCTTAAAACTTCCAGGGAAAACACTACCTGGGCTAACTGTGTCACTAACATTTAACTATAAACGCTGCCGCATGTTGTTTCATTAGACTCACAATTCAAATTAGTACACGTGCCATCAGTGACAGCTCACCAGAAAATAAGGATGGAAAATGCACTTCATTTAGTTACACTTATAAATGCTTCTGCCTAGGAGTGGGCGATATAAACGATATACGATAGAAACGATATAAATTTGGCCAACGATAGAGATTTTGACTATATCGCTCTATCGCGATAGCGGATGTTGATGATGTCATCAAGCTACGCCTGTTTTGGTCGAAAGCATCGCAGCGGCTAAAACCATTATCATCTGCAAATTATGGCAGGCTACAGTCATAGCAAAGAGATGAAGCACTTTTGAAATATGGGGAAAGCCAAAAACTGCGCTTCCTCCACTTCCGTAACATTGATTCATTAATGTTGAATTCTCTCGCAGCTGTTCTGTTCCCATGTTGTTGCAGTATATTAATAACTAACCTCGTATTGTGGATGAATAATCTCAGTTGTTCTCCTGACTGAAGTTTGGCCTGTGTATAGCATCCTGCTATGCGATTGCATTTGTCTCTAACCACCAGAATCTCTCACGTTAACTTTTATCGAGTGGAAAAAAAGTTGGCGTTCATCCCCCAGCTTCACTGTGCTAATGTTATGCTAACATAGCTGTGTCGCTAGCAATCACGTAGACAACATTATATACCAGGTAGCCCAACTTCAGTAACCCTGCAAACGCCACTGCTGTTTAGTTTTCCGTCTTCATTTATGTTGGAAGTGGTAGCAGAGCTGTACGTTTTAATTAGTTTCAAAAATCTCTGTCAGAACATGGTATGAAATGTTTAGGTGTAAACTAGCGAGCAAACTTCCTGTTAACTTGTAACTCCGTTAAATTTAATAAATTCTGTTTTCATGGATGCATGGATGCTAAACTTAATTGTTACACCCGATAAAGCAGCAATGCTGATGATTTAATTAAAGATGAAAGAATTTAGACCGTTTTTAACTCTTAGTGTTCGTTTGACTTTGGGACCTGAAGCGGACGGAGTTTTGGACCCAGGTTACTCCGCGAAGCTCCTCACTACGGCAGCCGTAGCAGTGCGGCTTACCAAAGTTGTACTAAAACATTTTTTAACAGATTTCTGCTCGCCAAAATCGGTTCGAGGTCAGTAAGCACAACCAGAATTCATACATAAGGCACACTCTCGATTTTTGAGAAAATTAAAGGATTTTAAGTGTGCCTTATAGTGTGGAAAATACGTTATACAGAAGAAAAGAATATATCGCGATATATATCGTTACCACACATGCTTCAAATTATATCGCAATATGAATTTTAGGCCATATCGCCCAGCCCTACTGCTGCCTGCATTTTTCAACATTCAGTATTGTTTCTGTAAAATATAATTACTGCAAATTTTCTTTGGATATAATTTTGAGACTCAACTGGACACCCCCACTAACAATGTAGTTGCTGCCCTTTTAATCAGAGCATCTCAAATACAGACAGAAACTTTTTTTAAACTTTTCACCTAAACCTCTTTCAAGGAAATCCTAGCAGCTAGGATGCTGGCCTTTGTTATTTTAAAGCAAATGTCCAAAACCAATTAATTAATCTGCTCACCTGTTTAAAGACCGCTAACCCACTCAACCTACAAATGAATGCAATTTCCTAGCAACTGCACAGTACATCCTCCTATTGTATTACTAAAGTTCAGTTTTAAAAAAAAGCCCCACTGCTCACATATCCCTGTTTTCTTGGTTTAAAAAAAAGAAAAGGAAAAAAAATAGGAAATTCGAGGTCTTAATTGAACTTTTGTACCTATAAGAAATCTGCTACATTGCCAGTAGATATGATTGCCTTATTTACATTAGTTATTACATTCATTATCATTTTAGAAGGCAATACAAATTGATGGAACTACTCAGTGCATAATCACTGCAACTGGTAAAGATTTTAAAGACAGAAAACAGAAAAATTTAAAAAGGAGAATTTAATAATTACCGAGTAAGCAGATTTAAGAGCAGTCCACATTAAACTATTAACACTGCGATACAGACATGTTTAAGACAAATGGAAGATACTGAGCAGGTCCAGTTTACATTCCAATATACAGCAAATATAAAATCCTAATTTAAATTTCTCTTCTGAATTATTGGGGGAAAAGACCATTTTATGCATTTGTAAACCAAAAGCATATAAACTTCTACATGAATTTAAAAGACAGTAGGACCTAATGAACTCTCATGTGTGAACAGGAAAATTTAAACATGCCCTTTAAAACAGGATTCAAACCATTCCAGTCACACAGTTTCCAGTTTGTGTTTGTCAGACATGTTCAGGCTCCTGATCAGAATGCAAAGTACTTTTTTTTTTTTTTTTACATGAGTACTGTACTTTAAACAGGTGTACTTCGCAGGTGTACCAATTGTCAATTTAAAAGCAGCACAATAAAAACACCTGTAATACCAGGCTCCAGTTATAATGGCCAGATCAGTTATGGCTTAAGGGAAATCCAGAAAGAAAATAATTTCACAGAGAATCACCGAATAAAATGACACTTTATTGCTCTTTAAGCTCCTAGCAGATATGGCAAATTTTTCTTTACTTTTATGCGCCGTCCAACAGACTTTTTTTTTTTTACTTCGTTTAATACCCTGTATCAACTTTGCTTAAAAAATTATAATAAATAAGTAATTAAATAAATAATTAAATAAATAATGCAAGGTCGGAATATGGGATTTCTTGTGCGTATAAATATTAGCAAAACTCATGCACTCCAAAACGTGGCGGGATAAAGATTCCACTCTGAGTAAAAGGGAGCGGTACCAGTGGCTCAAAGTGATACAAGTGCAAGCAAACTTGCAACTCTGACTAAATTAACTAAACCGATGGTGCTAAATGTGGCTAACATTTAAACAGAACAGTCGGAGTTGACGTTAGCTACCGACAGTTGTGGCGAGCTACGCTAGCGCGTACCCTGCTCGCCTCTCAAGCCAATTAGACCGAACTGATTTGTGGGCAAAGTGCAATAAAGCCCTAGTTACAACATCACTGGCCTCGATATCATATTTCTATTGCATATGAGCAGTTGCTAGCTAGCTTGCTTCGTAACTTAGCACAAGGTATGCACTGATCGTAAAGGCCTTGGCTTGTAGGTTCAAATGACACCAGATATGTCGGCAAAGGGGGCGGAGTATTGGGATCTGAGTCCCCGGCCTGCTCCGCTAATGTGCGGACGACCACCAGCGCCACTCCGCTGTCGGTACTAATGCGTTGTAAACAAAACAAACAACAGCAGAAACAGAATTTTAGCACTTAAACAACTCAGTGAAAATGTTTTTTTTTCATGACAGATAACACCGACCCGTTCGAGCTGCAGAAGCTATTAGCATGTTAGCTCCCGTTAGCCAGCTAGCTAAAAGACAGGCAGCAAAGAGGAACCATGGCTTACCTTCACTGTTTATAGCTACCAGACTGCTTGTCTGCACGGCGTGTCTACAGCCAATTTATCGAATGCATTGGTCTCTTTAAACACTGTAAACGTATTCATTCGACAGAATAGTACTTTCAGAAAGTCGTGCTCTGTATTTTATTTATTATTTTTTTCCCCTCTCCACCAACGGTCGCTTCTGCGTATCAGTATGTGTCTGCTGGCTCCCAGTCGCTGCTCTTCTTGTTGTTTGTGTTTCGGAAACATGGCCGTCAGTGTGACACCACGTGACTGGACATTGACAAGCGCCTAACCAATGCTGTAGCAGGGCAAACACACCCCTATTTACCAGCCTGGACACAGGAGTGTACTGCACGCCGCGATGCTTTTACAGGCAGAACGTCCGGAAGGGTTATTTAGCCAGTAAGCTGGCGAGCGAAAGCATTTGTTAGCACGCAATTGTATTAAATGCACAACACAGCCAGAGCAATGCAAACTCGCGAGGCAACAGTCACAGAATAGCAATGAAATTAACTTCCATTCAACTTGCATTCACAAACGCTGCTGTCAGTAGCGTTGAGCGTAAAAGCACAGTTAAATATTGTTTCAACAGTGAATTGTATGCCTCGCAGTGCTGGCAGCAAACACTTACTGAGCATGCGCAATGCTTTTCTGGCGGTAGTTGTGGGAGTTAGTCGTTAGAGGGTGCTGTTAAATGCACAGCAGCACAAGTGTGCACACAACCGGATGGTTTAAATGGGGATTAATGAAGATGAAAGTAGCAGTCCTGCCCTCTTCAGTTGCTGGTAAAGTAAATTTCAGAAATGTAGTTTATTAAAAACTAAAAACGAATAATAGGTACAATAGTATGTATGATAATTTTGCACAAAACTTCTAATTGTTGTATGACAACGGAAAGAAAACAGGTTGAAGATGACTAATTTCATTGCATATAAATATTTTCTCATATTATCTCAGTGTCATCAAAACACTTAGTTGCAAATTTCAATATGGAATGTGGATTACCTTCAGTTTGTTTAAAACAAACTGAAACAATATCAGCTTTTCTTGAGGTGGATTCTCTAATATTTTATTCCAATATGCCATATATTGCAAAGTAAATAGTTTTCAACTCAATGTTAATCAGATGAAGCACATATTGGACAATGCTCAGATGGTTAATAACACCATCAGTTTGGGAAAACGTGGGCACTGGCCCCCTTGACAGAGACAGTGGACCCTCTACCAGTCAGCTGGTAGGGGATGTTGCAGCTGTAGATGGTGGTATATTGTTTGCCTCTCAACCTTTTCTTAAAGTTTCTGAAGGCTTTGATTAAGCAGAGGAATTTAGTTATACTACCACCACATTATTGAACCTCTGCTCAAACTGTCTGCAGAAACGTAATTGTTTTTTGAAATGCCCAAACTTTAATATCACCAGTCTTGATAGAGTTAATTCTTAACGTCTTTCTGGTCTTCAGGTCATGTCCCAGCTTGTCATGGTTTTACATCGTCCTATGAATTCCACACTGGATTCATGCAGAATGATTGCTCATGTCTGGGTTCAGGCGTACCCAGTTCTCTGCAACCGCACTAACACCTCTGGAGTTTCCCCCTATGAAGGATTTTGTGAAGGCTGCCAGATGTTCATGTCAGTTACATGGGCTCACTTATGCTTCACAGCAATCACATCAAAGCCATGTCCAGCTAGCCTGGTCCCAGGTGCTGTTCTTGCAGCGTTCAGCTTGGCTAGTGAAGCAGGAAAGTGGGCCTCGTGGCACACAGCCAGCAGCACTGTTTGAGATGCTGTGAATGAAAGGTGCAGGAAGAAGCCGGCTGAGTTTATTATTCTCAGTTGGACCATTTCAGCATTTCTGAAAAGGTTATTGTTACATTAGCTGGAAGTAAGAGTAGAACACTGTGGTACAATGTAAAGTGATATTTTTACTAACCAAACATTACATTATTTCATTCTTCAGATTTTTTTTTACAGACAGGAAGTGATTCAATTAGATATTTTGTTGCGTTATTTACACTTTTACATCACCTCACATGCTGCATATGTATATTTAATATAGACATAGTGTTTAATCTCAGAAGACAGAACACTGTAAAATATAATCCGTTGTTTTTAACAGTCCAGGAATTAATTTTTACTTCAAAACATTAAATTGAGTTTTTATGTTTGTTGGCTACGGAGATTTTTGTCGAGGCGTTTAAAGCCATTACCAACAGACTCTGACGCAAGACCCAAGAGTGAGTATTTGACTGTTAAGGGGCTTTAATGTCGTAGAGCATTGAGCAAAAACAGAGGAACTGCGGATCCACGGGAATGGAGCCGGCTACTTGGTAGAATTACCCTAGGACAGAGGAAAAGAAAGTCAGTCCAGACAGAATCTGATGCTGAGCTGTTGATGAAAGGTGTCAGAAGGTGGTGAGGATGCTTACTATGGGTAGGGCCACTGATCCGATCTCTGCAGGCTTTCCTAATTGTTGGAGGATGAGCAGGCAAGTGAGCTGCTGAGGTGAGTGTTTAAGCAAGGATTTCCTGAAAACATGGACCAGCTTGACGGTGACATGTGATTGCATCTTGCAGATGGTTTGTTCTTCCGCCACATGAGAGTCACAGGAATTTGAGAAAGAGAGGACATCAGTGCTTGGAGAATGCAGGCACAAAGGTCATCAAGGAGATGGATCACCACTCTAGTGAAGACGACAATCTGGTGGTGGAGCTGGTCCTTAAATACTGACAGAAGAACAGGACTTCAGGAGCTCAAATGAATCCAGCCCATCCTCGATTCAGAGAAGTGTTAGGCCACAGGAGACGACCAGTGCAGGAGCATGATAATGGAAATTTCTAATATTAAGGAATCCTAATTTAGAAACGAACTGCGATAACACAAATTATAAAGCAAAGTCAGACATTACTATGACTAGTTGCAAACTCAAGAGGAAGTAACTTGTAAATCATTGTGTCCTGCTTTGAGTTACATTTACAACACCCCAACGTTTTATATTGTACAACATCCATATCATCCATCCAGGTTGTCCAGTATCTTTGGAGTTTACATTTTTACATAGTGCATACTGATAAGACCAAGTGCTGCATGAAATATAGAAAATATAAAGTTACAACAACACACGGGTGTAGGAAGCCTAGCCTATAGAGTGAACACGGTGATGTAATTTTTAGAAAGGTAGAAAGGTGCAGACTTGCATGACTAAACCAGATAAGTGAGGTATCCAGCCAACCAGGCCAACCTGAGCCACTGCTGCTTTGCATAGAACGTCTCTGTCCAGCTGTCATTGTACTAGCCTGCTGAAGGAAATGCTGATACAGGATGACACGTTAAGCCGAACCGGAGTATGGAGTCTGAGTCTCTCGGTCTTTTATTGGTGCGCAACAGCCATAGCAAACATGTCAGACCCGATAAAGAAATAACCCAGTTATATTTTCTTCAGGCAACTCCAGCTGTGTGAGGATGCATCTGTTTTTCACGTCTTTATTCCCCATCACCCTGCTGATGGCGTCCCACCTGGTGAGCGCCACTGTGTCCAAGAGCTTCAAAGAGTGCAGCCAATTCTTCTACATGCAGACCCCGCCTGCAGGGATCAGAGGAACAAGCCTCAAGTGGATCTGCCAGAAATATGCAGACAAACTTCGCTACGCCACACTGTATGACAGCAGTCGCCATCTCCCCCTCTACTCGGCCTACATCTTTAAGAAGTCTGACGGGAAGAGGAGGATGGACACCCCCTGGATGTATGAGCCTCAGGTAGAGCCTCAGAGCAGCACAGTAGCTATAACTTGCCATTTTTTGAAGAGATGTTACATGTTTTGGGGCATGATAATATTTTGTTTATAAAATCTAATCTATACAAGAACAGTGCATATACCGGGTACTAGAATTTTTATATTTTTTTCCCAGAGTTACTTTAGTTTACATGAGTTAATTTTACTTCAAATCAGTCTGATGCTTGTTACCAAAGACCCAACAGCACAGTATAAGCTGTTAGTCACCCAGACATGCCCTCAAACACACCTCTATTTTAAAGACACAGTTTGGCAGTTTGAAAGATGAGAGTTAAAGTCGAAGCTTGTTTGTGTTGGCTAAATATGTATTCTAAGAAAGCTGATTAACAGAGCCTCTTAGGTTACCAAAGTAGGTTTGGTTTATAATGACTCATATCCAATGGGCCAGAAGAAATAAATTGCCTCAAGTGCTAAGGCTTGGTGTATTCTGGCTCTGGTTCAGCCTTGGACTCAAGGCTAAAAGAAATACCTTCTGGCGCTGAATTTGACTAATTGTTGCTCCTTGCTACATATTGATTTCACATAAATCACCGTATTTCATCTGTTTTCACTAAGTCTGAATAAGCATATATCTCAATATTCTGAGTGTTTTAAGCTTTGACAGCATTGTACTGTTGAAATAATCGCTCAATCATGATGATTTAATAACTTAAAAGACTAGCTTGGAATGTTGATACATATTCTTATTCATCACTTTAGTGAAAGAAAACATTGATATTAATGTTATAACATCTTTAAAATCAATGTCTAGCTTCAACATTTCTTCTGTAGCACATTCACTGTATTCATCCATAGCACATGAGGCAAGTTATTTTTTCTAGCTCATTTGATGTGAGTCATTATAAACCATAATTACTTTGGTATCCCTGCCAACCAGCTTTCCAATTATATTTTAGTGTGAGAGATGTGTGTGTGTTCAGTTTCGGCATCCAGAATAGGGTTGGTTGGGTTATGGTAAGGTACAGCTGACCTCCTGGATCTGGCTCTTTTTTTTAAGCTGACCTGAATCTGGCAACACAGGATTAAGAATCTGACACCTATATTTTTTAACTGTCATGTGAACAAACAATCAGGCTGTGAAATATGATGTGTAATACCTGCCTTAGATTAAGATGCTTCCAGGCTTTACTGCTCTTATTTAAGTGTCTTGGCCTGTGGATTGAGGACTTTAAAATTGCTAAATGTCATGTTTCTTTTACTTCCTCTTCTTACAGCTGCTTTCAAATGATGAGAGTAGTAACATGAAGGCACTTCCCCTGAGTGAAAAGACTCCCCCTCTGATCGAGGACAGCCAGCTTGTTTTAGAGGACTACACGGATGCCGTAGGATATCGACGTGGCCCACTAAACCCTGACTTGCACCAAGCAGAACCAGATGACAAATCCTCCACTTACACCCTGACCAACATAGTTCCACTGATCACAGATTTCCTGGAAACCTCTTGGAACCCATACTTAGACATCGTTCGCCGACGTCTCAACAATTTCTGCCACGGCAAATCTTTTGTAGTGACAGGGGTGACTGTTTCAGGGGCTGCCATTCAGCGTAATAACAGGGACCGTCTCATCATTCCAAAACACTTATGGCTGGCCTACTGCTGTCCACAGTTTGATCATAACTCACCATATGAAGTGAGGTTTATGTTCCCTAGCTACGGCGGCTATGCACTGAATGAACAGGCTGGATTTAGTGTAGTCGAGGTACCTCTAAAGACTCTGGAGACATTCTTAAGGAGCCAGACTGACATAGACAGTGACATGGCCATATTCTACAAGGGATGTGTGGCAGAAAATCCCTTAAAGAAGAAGAGAGACCTTACCAATGTTTTAGTATGATGGAATTTTCATAGTTGATCTTCTACATGAAAAACAGTATTTTGTCAAAAGGTAGCTTGCAGTTAGTAGCCAAGCTAGTGTTAGCTAACATGAGCCAGCTCAGAGAAAACCTGAATAAAAGGAAAACATGTTTTCTAAAAAATATTCTTCAGCGTTTTTAACCACTTAAAAAAATCAGACAATTATTTTGTTAAAGTTAATGTTTAGCAATTAATGAATCAAATTAAAAGCCCAAACAACTACCCAGAGGTGTTTTAAGAAAGATGACTTGGTTTTAGAAAAACTTTATAATTGACTTGAAGTCTGTCCTGCTTTCTCTGCTGTTTTTGTCCTACAGATAGTGTTAGCTTACCCTACTTTTATGGAGAAACTGGCAGCTCGCTGGCTAATGCTAATTTGCTTGCTTGCTAAGGTTTTCTATTTTGAGTCCATTTGTATGCTATACTTAGCTAAAGCTGGTCAGTGCTATCTTTGGGAGCTGAGGAGAGGCATTGTGACCATAATAGTCATGTCCTTGTCTCACTCACAGGCTCTTAGAGGCAACACAGAAATTAACAAACAGTATATTTTAAAGTCACATTGCAGTCTGTTTCACACACTGGCAATAAAAAAGGGTTTCAGACATGAAAAAAAGTTGCAGACTTTTTAACAGGATGCAGAGGAATGCAGAAATGTTGAAATGCATCTATTGCAAAAACAGGACTAAGCCAAGTTTACAGTGTTGAGCAATCCTGCTTCACATGTTATTGAATAAATTAAAGTATAATTCAGTTAGAAAGGAATAGAGCCATTGAATTGTTACAATTTATTAATCCTGCCTTTATGGAAACAAATTATGAACCCAATATCATCTTTATTAAATCCTTCCTGGGGTAATTGGCATAGCTGTTAAAATTTCCTGCACTTAAACTGAATACATTCAAGCCAAAATGACCTGACTTGTAATTTGTCCACATCTTTGTCTTTATCCCACCTATTGTTCTCCTCGACTCTATTTGTATTATGAACTCTAAAGTGCTCAATTTCAGAGTCCAGATGTTCAAACCAAATTTAAAACATTGTGCTTAAATATTCTACCTCATTTTTGATCTAGGTGACGGAGAAGAATTTGACTGTTACTGACCTGTGCTGTATATGGTAATGCTGAAGAAATAAAGCTCAAATGTGCACTTATTTATATAGTAAAATACAATTTTCAGAAATTCCTCCATGGAAAGAAAATTATAGCCATATATAAGAACTGAGCAACCACGAGTATCTTTAACTTATATTCTGTGTTTATCCAAAAATGTTTCATTATTTTGCATTTCACAGGATGACCAGCAGATAGAAAACAGCATGTCACATATTGCTGCTGGAAAAAATGAGTGCTTCTATGTCTGGAAAGTTGAAAATATGCATTTGGTCACAATCACGTATTTGATTTTGTTATATCTTCCTGAGAAGAACTTTGAACTTTTTTGTGATTTCCTTCCTCTTTGGAGCTAAAAGGGGCCGCCCAAACACATGAGATATCAATGGAAAGCCCAGTATTTCCTCTATTTAGTACATCAGGACAAGCTCAAATGAGTCAAAAGCTATAGACCAAAAACAAATGTCCATTACAGAGGACACAAATAAGCTGGTTTTAATGATATCTCAGGATATGCCTCTTTTGTGGCACAATCATTCTGTATTTTATTTATAATGTATTTTATTCTGTATTTTATTTTAGTAATGTCTTAATTTTGCAAATAAAAGTTCTTTCATGTTACTACCCTGTTGTTGTGCTGCAAGTTATTATTTTTGAGGCAGTTAGAATTAATAACTGTGGGGCTAAGATAGCTGTTAGCAAGTTTATGCAGCTCTGTGGGAATTCTACAGCTACCAACAGTCATAACAGTCTTGATAACATAGAATGCAGCCATGATCATATCATAACAATTGTAGTCATTTTAGTAGTCTGCATTCTGTACTTGCAGCATTTACATCCTTAGGCGAGAGTGTAACTCATGTTTCTGTAAAAAGAAAAAACCCCAAACCTTACACATGGCATCACATGCGGCGATTAATAGTTACTACTTTGAAAAAAAGGATGGCTGTAAGGATACACTCACTGTATACATGTGACCGTGCCTGTTAAAAATGAGGCTGTGCAGAACAGGCAGATGGTGGGTTTTTAACAACATGAGTGTACACACACAAAAATGTATGTTAATGTAACCCTGATATACTTAACTTGTATTTTTTCTGCATTTGTCAGTGATATCAGTAGTAGTAGAGTAGAGTATACACTTCATTGGTAGCAAATATAAAGTTCATAATGACGCACAACGATCTTTAAAAACCCAAGGCACTTTAAAATTGCAAGTATAGCTTTGTGTTTTTGATAAATGCTTGACCATCTGGGAGGATGTGTTCAAAGAAATAACATTACTCTAACCAGTGTGAGGCACCATTGGCCATAGTCCCTGTTTCGCCAGCTGTGGGTGGATATGATAAGGTATAAAGATGGCATTACTTTGCATACTGAGGCCAGATTACAGAGAGCAGAGTGGGAAATGTGTATGAGCTGTTTTACTGAGCATAAAGACGCACGCAGTCATTTGTAGCAGAGCTCAAAAATATACCTAACATACTATTTAACAACTTTAACTTGTTACCAGAGTGGCTTCAGGATCCCTCCTAGCTATGGCAGCTTGGGCACAGACAGCTTTTCTACTTTTCAGCATAATGTTAGCAGTGATAGGCAAAGTGGAAAAAGAGCTTTCTCCAGAGTGCAAAGAATTCCTCTACATGGGAACGCCACCGAGAGGACTGGAACACCACTCCGTCCAGTTCATTTGTCAGTACTACAACAAAAAGCCACGCTACGTGACTCTGTACAACACTGTGGACCATATACCGATCTACTCTGCCTACATATTTAAACGCTCAGAAGGGGAGAAATGTATGGATGTCCCTTGGATGTACGAACCTCAGGTAAAGAAAACTAGAAAGTTCACTGCTTTGAAATGTGCGTAAGAATTTGTTGCGTAGTCATGTAATCGCATTCAATCATGCTCATGCCCTCATTTGCTGTGGGTCTGTCTCTCTGCACAGCTGTCCACATCCTCTGAAACAGACGAGATGCAGCCCTTTCCACGGAGTTACGTGCACATGAACTTTGAAGATGCCCAAGCTGTTCTTGACGATTACACAAATGCCATCCTTTACGAGCGCGGCACGCTCAACCCGGACGAGCATCAGAATGAACCTGACGACAAAGCAGCTACCTACACCCTCACCAATGTGGTACCCGTGGTGCCTGAAGTCAACAACCTAATCTGGGACAAACAGGAGCACATGATCCGCAAAAGGCTTAACAACTACTGTCGTGGAACGGCGCACATTGTCACCGGGGTCACCACCTCTGGCAAGATGATCCGCCGGGAAAACATGAACCGCATTGCAGTTCCCACCTACCTGTGGTCAGCATATTGCTGTGTTGACTATGACCACAACACACCTTTTATGAACCGTTATAAATTCCCATCTTTTGCTTACTATGGCCTCAACGAGGATGAGAACAATGACATGGTGGAAGTCTCCGTCCAGAAACTGGAGGAGTTTCTCAAGAAGACAGAATTTGTAAGCCAGAACTTTCAGATCTTTGTGGGCGACTGTTCCATACAAGCACCTGAGAAAACTGCATAGGGAAAATATTTAGAGATATTTTAACATTTGACAAATTAAAGAAAGACAAAAAAAGTAGTCCTACCAGAAGAGTGCCAGTGTACCTTCTCATTGGTCTCTGGAACATCAATCTCTCAACAGACGTTCCTGTATCTTTTTTATTCCCTTTATTATTTGGTGTTTTTATGATTTATGTCCTGTGATTATTCAATTGGGTTTTAATCCTGTTATTACAGAGGCCATAATCTATGAACTGCTTTAAATTCATACCCATCAAACCATTCAGTAATCCTCATGCCCTCTGGATTGGGGCACTGTCATCATAGAGGAGACCACACCCATCAGAATAAAATGTTGCAATCATAGAACAAAGGTTATGAAAAGTTTCTTTTAACTTGCAGTGCCCCTTCAAAGAGGACAGATGAATCCAAACCATAAACGAGATATACAGGTTATTAATTTTTCCTTTAAGTTGTCACTGATCTTTGTGGTGTTTATAAGTAAAATGAGGTGCCATCATGTGCCAACAAAACATCCAGCTAAATTATAACAGTGTGACAGTGAGCTATCGCTAACAGTATCCATGAAATTTGCAACCAGAATTTCTTTTGTTATCTACACCTGTGCTTTTTCTACTGTGCATGCTAATTTATATGACACGTTACATCAGGTAAAACAAAAGCTTCCAAGCGGGTCATAAAATCTGCCGACACTGGATATCACGTGTATTTTTTGTTGTTCTGCATAACCTTTACTTTGAAGGCAGAGGCATAGCCAGCTATCAAGGAGGGGGGGAGGGGGGGATTTACATTAGTAGGTTGTTCACGTGTTGGAAAGGTGTGGGGGAGGGGCCATACTGTACTTTAAACACTCTTGCAATGTAACAAAATGTAACTTTCTCATATATTTCACAGGAATAAACCACTGAATGAAACTGTCTCTGAACTTTTGTTTTTGACATATTCTGGGCAATTTGAAACCTGTCATCAGACGTCATATGCATATTAAGTTACAGCACCAGCTCATGATGGGATAGAGCTTTTTAATTTGCTGCTGAAATGAAAAATCTAAACTTGATATGTGGAAATTCTCCAATGCAAGTCTCCTTCTACACTTTAAACAAAAACTGGCTTTAAAACATGAGTTTCCCATTTCTACTCTTTCATTAAACTTCAGCTTCATTCACTGCAACAAGGCCGACGATGGAAAAAAGGCTATTTTTCTGAAGTGAGTGGCATTTGTCCTCTGCACTTCACAGTAATAAAATGCTCTCAGTGACTGATAACTACTGCTACGACACTCGTGGGAATTTGAATATATGGAAAAGCCTTTACAATGAGAGAATTGCTCGCTTGAAGTGCAGGTGAGGCATGAAGGGAAATGTGGGGTGTGATAGAGCTGGGACAGAGGCTGTACTTGTTAGGCAGTAGTAGATTGCAGTGGTGTGTCACAGGTGAATTAGAGACACATTAGCAAGAGAAGACACATCTAAAAAGACACAAAAGAGAGCTGCTGAGAAAAAAAAAAGCTGCAGTGATGATACCTACATTTACAAATTGTGCCTTAGCAACGGCAGCTGCCATGCTCTTCCTAATGTGTGGATTGCTTGAAGTGTCCCAGGCAGGAGTTGTGGGAGACTTCAACCATGCGGAGCGCTGCAAGGACTCTCTCTTTATGGGAACACCACCACGAGGATACCTCAGCAACTCCTTTAAGAAGATCTGCCAGCGGTATGAGGACAAACCCCGCTATGTCACCCTGTACGACTCACACAAACACGTCCCCATCTACTCAGCCTATACATTCAAGAAGTCAGACGGGGAGAAGAAGGTGGATTTCCCTTGGATGTTCGAGCCTCAGGTGAGAGTGCTTGCGAGCTCAGTCGAAGATGAAACAAATAAAACAGAAGCCTGGTTTCATTCTCAATTTTGCATGTTTGCCCATACAGTGTGCTATATATCTGACATAATACTATTCACACTATATATACCATATATTCACAGTACTCTGTATCTATTCACATGCAGTCATTGGAGATTTCTTGACATTTTTGGAAGTGTAAAGGCAATATCACCTGATGTTTCTTAACAAGCAGCTAAAGAACTGCAGCAACTATGCTACTGTAATAGAAACAATGTAAAGCTGAGATAAGCTGCTTTATTAGCTCTGTGTGCTATTTCACTGAGATAGTGTTGCCATTACCATTTATGCAAATTTGGCATTTTTCTCTAAAAATGACAAAAGTTCGTTTCTTTTCTGTAAGAAGTGGCTGTTTAATTGCAGAAAAGCACCGGCAGCTAGATTCGTCAACTTTTAACGGTGCTTTGTGTAAACTACAACAGAGTTTACAGTTCATGGCTGCGCTTATTGTAAGCTTTAGTAGCTGACTCTCAACCCTTTGGATGCTGTTATACTGTTTTTGTCTTCCTATTTTAATTCAGTTTTATTTATATAGAGCCAAATCAAAATAACAGTTGCCTTAAGCTGCTTTATACTGTAAGGTAAAGACCAACAATCAGACGAAGAGCAAGCAGTTGGAGCCAGTGGGAAGAAAAAAAACTCCCTTTTAGCAGGAAGAAACCTCCGACAGAAACAGGCTAAGGGAGAAGCAGCCATCTGGTGTGTCAGGTTGGGGTTAATCTTCATAAACAGATTATCTTTTTAAAGGAAACTTCAACTCTTTGCCCACATACCATGAATTTTGTCTCCTATATTTGTATAAGTGTGACAAGATATGAGCTTATTCACATTTCCACTGAGTTATTGGACAACTACTGGTCTATTTAAACAGTCGCACAAGCAAACAATACCATCATATCATCTCTATTCCCATGAGTCTTTGCACCATGCCCAGAAAAAAATGAGTGTGCAAACTGTGAGTAAAACTACTTTGCTTTTTATTTTCTCTCTTTCTCTCCATAGTTGGCCTCAGAAAAGAGCAGCAGTAACATGGAGCCCTTCCCCCAGTCTGCAAACATGCACATGAACTTTGAGGACTCCCAGGCAGTCCTGGAGGACTACGCCGATGTGGTTCAGTATGAACGCGGCCAACTAAATCCCGATGAGCATCAGGCTGACCCTCTAGACAAGGCGTCCACCTACACCTTGACGAACGTGGTGCCTCAGATCAGGGAGTTCAACATGGGTCCTTGGGCGGAACACCGAGACATCGTCCGAAAGCGCCTCAACAACTACTGCCGCGGCAAAGCCTTTGTGATCACCGGGGTCACCACTTCTGGACACACGATCCGTCGCAACAACCAGGACCGGGTAGCTGTGCCCGAGTACATGTGGTCGGCCTATTGCTGCACCGAGTTCGACCAAAATGCGCCGTACTTTGTGCGCTATAAGTTCCCTGTCTTTGGTGCATATGGGCTAAATGATCGTGTCAACAACCAAATGGTGGAGGTTCCTCTCAAAAACCTAGAGAAATTCCTCAAGGGGAGGATGGATGTGGACAAGAACTTCCAGATTTTCTATAAAGATTGTGTATCAGATAAATGATATAAAAGGTGATCTTTTGATCTCTTGGCAGAAATGTAGCTCGAGAAATAAATGGAACCCAGATGTCATGTCAAATTAAATTATATGATGGAAGGAATAAAACGGAGAATTGAGTGAGCCTAAATGAAGCTTGTCTCATTTAATATGTTTACATGCGTACAGATCTCTTTCTCAGTGCATATTGAAGCATTGTCCAGCACATATCATGTGTAGGTGATCACAAGATTTTCCTCAGTTTATGATGGCTTTGTGTATCCAGCATGATCAGGAGACGCATGCATTTGTAGTAAATGATCTTGAGCACAAAATGTGAAATAAAAATGAGCAGCTGTCAAGGGTCTATGTAGGCCTGTAGAATACTGAAAAATATTTTTCACAAAAACACAAAATGAAGACATTTGAGAAGCCAAACACACTGTTTAAGAAATTAACTGATCCTCACATTTCTAATAAAAAAACAAAAACCAACATATTCGATTGGTACTGCTGCTCTTCAAGAGCTTTAATGAGTTTAACCACAGGATGGCACTGCAGCTCATTTTGAAACAACCATACTGAATGTCTAAAACACATTTAGCAGTCTTGCAGTCTGTGGCAGACATAGATTATAAAATGAAGACTGATCCAGAGATGATACTCTTTTCCATGCCACCCACCCTCTCCTCTGCAGCTCTGTCCTGTCCAGCTCACATCCATAGTAATGCGGGTCGAGAACCAGCAAATAGCTCCCCTTATCCCCGGTCCACACCCCCAATACCCCCTTTGAGGAGTTGTCTCTGTCTCCTCCCATCATCACTGGAGAGTTGTGCTTCTCAAAGTGCTGATGGAGCTCAGCCACTGCGACATGCTCCAGCTCCACCCCTCCGCCTCTGACATGCACCACTTTGCAGGGAACATCGTAGAAATGGTCGAGGACTAGAGAGCATTCAAATGTTCCTATCCACTCCCTGGAGCCTGAAAAGGAGTCGGTTTTGTCCCCCATTGTTACCAACGCGTGCTGGATTTCGGGGAGGCTTGGTACCGGCCTGCAGTGGTTCTCAGGCGGAGAGCAGTTATGACAAATCCACGAAGACAGCGTTTGAACGGTCCTGTAGCCACATCCCCAGCCTCTGTCATCCTGTCCATCGCATCCATAGTGGAAGTAGAGATAGTCTCCTTTTATTAGAGAACATTTTATAGCACCCGAAGGTGGATTAGGAAGACCAGTGTGCAAATTCTTCAATAAAGTTTTGTCCTTTTGTAAATTTTTGCTCCCTCCTGCTCCACTTCCTCCCCAGTCAATCTCTTCCTCTGACGGCGCTGGTACGGACTTTTTATCCATGTTTTTCCTCTTTTCTTTCCTTTTTTATTTTTTACAAACACATATAACATCCAAACACTCGTCAGCAGTTTCAAAACATCCGACGCTTACTAAGTACAGCTACAATAACTATCCCTACGGAACACTAAGAGGAGTAACTGAGTTCCGTCTTGACATTGGTTCCACTCACAGTTATGCCCTCAAGAGCCCTTCGGTCTTTTCGTTTCATTTTGTTTCTAAACACACAAAGTCACCGGTTTCAGTCGTTTGAAAGTGAAATTACTGTACGACTGCTACTACTACTAAACAAACAAATATTCGAGTGTGCGAAAATATCGTTATCTTGAAATGAATATTTCCACATAGATATGTGTGCTGATAAAATAGAATTAGGATGCAGTGTGTTGACAAGAAAGAAAAGGTCACCAAAACAAAATTGCTTAATGTAGCACATGTTTTTTATTAAGTATAGCGTGAATAAAAATGTTTGTATTTCCCCCCACAGTCTTTGAAAGCAGAATCCACGGTCCAGCGCGCGAGAGCACGGCGCAGTACACCTGTGTACAACCACGTTAATTACTCAGGCCTTGGGTTTTCTCTTTGGCAATGGCTACCCAGGGAAAACACACCGGTGTCGCCTACATTTTCGTAGTTTTGGTATATCTGCGTTTTGCCCCAAAAATAATGTAGAAACTCTTTAAAGCACTTCAAATGCGATGCGGCGAAAACAAAGTGAGAATAGCCGAGAAGCATCAGTTTTCCCAGGACAGACGTTCAGTCCCCAGTGTTTTCAACTTGGAGAAAACTTGTCCCAGGAAAGCTCCTGCAGACCAAAGGAAGCGGTGTCTGAAGCTGAAATGGTTATCTCTGCAGGGCTACGAGAATGTGAGACTGAGTCCAGTGTAAAAATAAGCTCAGCTGGTACACTTAAACTTTAAAGGATTAAAAGAGCAAGTTTGAATTCAACGTAACCGATAAAAGGAAGATAAATTACTATAATTGATAAATAAACGGCGGGAAAGGGGGCAAATCATATGGCTCGCTAAAAGTATGAATGATGTAATGTGTTATTGTATACTGTTAAATGTGTTTTTTAGGAGTATTTACATAATTGATCAAGTATGTTACTATAGCTAGTAGTTAAATTGTAAACAGTTTAAATGGCTGAATTTTTTTTAAATTGTTGGCTAACGGTACAAATTGTATCCCTGGCAAAATAGGCGAAGCTGGTCACTTTAGTGGAGTAAAAGTAAAAGCTGAATGATTAGAATAGAAAACCAACAGTGCAGGGTTCAAACGGTTAACAGTAACAAGAAACTTGTCCAGATTAAACTGAGTTCAACGCCTGTGTGTTTATATGATGACTAACACTGGCATAACCTGTGTGTAATTTTTGTGTGAATACAGAAAGCAAAAAGTAAGTCGAGAACCACTAAGCCTAACCTGGGTACCAATTAATGACATCCACGGTCAGTGTCTTTGGACTGCAGCACTTCTCCCTTCATATCTTGGCAGGTTAAACTGAAGTCTTATTCATTCTCTAGTTTGGCGATATTGTTTGTATGTGGAGTCTAAATGAAGCAGGCACTGGAAAGAAAACTTGTTCCACAGATGTGTGCACCTCTCAGTGTAGTTCCACAGTGTATCAGCAGGGGGAAGCAGTGCTTTTAGAAGCCAGAGTGGAGGCCCTGATGCACCCTCCTGTATATGTCGACTCTTGCGTAGCTACATTGAAGCCTGACCCTCTCTCCTTGCAAGGCTACAGGTTTATCACAAATCAGGGCTGAGTATTTTCTTTTGACTATAAGAAAAAAGTCAATACAGTTGTAGTCATTTGTGAATAGAACACAAAACACATCATGTCCAAGTCTGATACAGTCCTCCTGCATTACACATGTCTTATGGACAGTTTACTGCCAGACTTTCCATCTACATTCTACCATAAATGACTTTAACTCATCTCGTTCTATAATTTGTTGGGCAATTGGCAGTTTTTGTATTTTTTTGTGTCTGTACGGCACCATTAGTCAGTCAATATTTGACTGAAGTGCAGACTTTCTGCACTTCAAAGAGTTTTATAAAGGTGTATATTTCCAGGGATTTTTATACACAAACCCGCATCAGAGGCTGAACATTAACAGTACAAACTAACATAGATTTAAATATAAGGTTTCTATTTAATATGTGAATAAAAATCCCGAAGTATAGAACCCATCTGTACCTGTCGGTCAGTTTCCAATTATTTTTGAGCCTCTGAAAATATAGGACTGTGTATTAAAATTGTTATTTCTAAACGGGTAATGTGAATTTTTTGTTAAACCCAGTAAAATTGAAAGTCTGCACTTCAGTCACATCTTTAGTGTTTGATTCAAAATCCACTGAGGTGGTGTACAGAGGTTAAATTACAAAAAGGGTTAAATTACTGCCTGTGTAGAAAACGTTAGGGAAGAACTGTAATATTGTTGAATTAAATATTGGACTAGTGTGCTTAATTAATGTTTCTGTTTAAAGATGTTCATCAGCTGCCATCTTATGGCCACTTTGAAACAAAGCTTGAAAAAAACCTGCTTCTTTCACAGGCCCACTTTCAGTTTAGGCTTCTAAAATTTTAAACATTGCAGTTTCATATCTTCATACTTGTCAGTTTCAGTTTCATCTCAGGTCACATCCACTGATGAGAGATGTACTTTTAAAGGTGTAGTTTCCCATCTAAAGGGCAGCATGTGTCTTTTGTTCAGCCAGCGTACGACAGAGGGAGACAGTGACCTGTGTGAATGCTGCTCTAACCTGTCTGCTGGTGACACACGACTCAGCTGGAGACAGGTTGGACATCCCTTTACAAACACAATATACACAATCATTGAGGTTATTTTTACCAGTTGTTCTAAATGCAATATAGTATCTGTACTACTGGTGTGTTCAGGAATTTGTTAAAGAGACAGCATTTAGACAGGTCCCTTTACCTTAATTTCTTTCACAGCTTCACTCAGACAACAGTGATGGAGAAAGATGTGGTGAGTATGACATTAGACTGTACATCAGGCGATGTAATGTATGAGGCCGGTTTGCTTTCCATCCATTAATCTATTAGGATTGCTTACAATAGTTGCCATTGTGCCTATTTAGACATTAAGCTGACATTTTTAACCTTCAGATTAATGTAAATAAGTTCATGTCTCTAAGAATTGTACATGTTTTTGACAGAAACGAAGGACAAGGCTGACAAGACAGTTGGCCCTGTTCACATCTCTGTCAGTCGCTGAAAACCCCTTTTTTAGCTGCACAATTAGGTAGGTACAGGGACTCTTGAGACAAACTTGAGGAGCTGAACAATGAATAACACTGATAATAAAGTGGTTTTCCTATGGATCAATTCATTTAATTGTAAAAATGTATACCCAGAGCGGTCTTTTTGGAGCTGTGTTTTCTATAACCATCAATAATCTATTTTCCCCCCTGAAAATAGACAAATTAACAAATCTTATCTATGTGAGGAGCAGAGGCAAGCACTTCTTGCTTCTTTTCTCACAAAATACCATAATACAGGGGTGTCCAACTCCAGGCCTCGAGGGGCAGTGTCCTGCAGGTTTTAGATATCACCCTGGGTCAACATGCCTGAATCAAAGGATTACTTCATTACCAGGCCTCTGGAGAACTTCAAGACATGTTGAGGAGGCAATTTAGCCGTTATATCTGCTGTGATGGATCAAGGACACATCTAAAACCTGCAGGACACCAGCCTGCGAGTCCTGGAGTTGGACAACCCTGCCATAATGGTATTCACAATGTCAGTTGGCATGTTCAGTGCCCTGCTGAGATGAGCTGGAGACACTGATTATAACAGGTCTTTACACTGAGCTATTTGATAAAGCACAATACAAGTGCAGCATGTGGGGGTGGGATGGGAACAATTAAATCCATATTTTGGGGCAAAATCAACAAACTTTTAAAGGCGTGATTAGTGATTCATTACATGCCATATGCAGTGGAAACACTAATCTAGTCCTGTAAAAAGAAACATTAAGGACCAAATGGGAAACCACAGTGAGCTGTGTGATCTCATCACTGCAACACTACACCTGGTTCTATCCCTGAATATAATCTATTATATTAATGTAATAAAATTGACAAAGGGAGGTTGTGGACCAGGGATGTTTTCTCCTTTCTCTCATGCAGAATAACTTAACTTGTGTCACAGATCTCAGAGCAATGTTATTCTTTTGTAAAGGAATAATTTTGTGAATGCAATACCTGAAATGAGGCTCTTTAGTGCAGTATTGTAGATTTTTTTTATGTTTGTAACTGTTAATAGTTGATTTTTAAAGTTAACTTTAACTTCCTCAAATTAAGTCCACTAAATCTCCAGATATCTAAAACCTGCAGGACACCGGCCCTCGAGGCCTGGAGTTGGACACCCCTGGTCTACAGCACTGTGCAAAAGTGTTGAGCAACCCCTCTTTTTATGTTTAGCTAGGAAAATGGGAAATAGGTGCAACGATTTATTGAAACTTTGGCAAACACGTGTAAACACCATATAAAACAGAGACCATTCTAACGAGCTTGAAAGTCAATAACTGCCATGACTATTTTCATCATCACAGTCTGAACTCTCTCTGGCATCTTTCTTATTATTTCTCTAACTAGTCTCTCATTTGTTTTTTGATGTTATCTTACTATACGCTGCCTTGTTGAAAGACACGCTGTCACTGGTCAACTTCAGAAGCTGTACAGAGTCTTGTATGGGGTAAAAATACTGTAAAGAGGAAGCAGATGTGGAGGGCAGCTGTGCTAATTGAGTCTGTTGGAGACTCCAGATGTTTGAAAGTGTGTTACAGCTTAATGTTTGCTGCATCTTTATCTTTGGATGGACATATCAAACCTGTCGTAAAACGCTCTGAGGTCAGTGACTAATTTAAATGTTAGAAAAGGACAGTTTTGACCAGTTGTCAAAAATGCTTCAGTCTAGCTGTTTTCCAGTTTTATGGCTTGGCACAGGAGCTTTGCGTAGCTGCTCAGATTGCATTGTCTTCTGTGGGCCTCTTCCCTGACCTCATGGATGACCTTCAGCTCAGGAGACCATAGCTTGTCACTGTGGTAGACACGTCTCATTGTAGTGAGAATGCACACATCCTCACGAAAGCTGATATGTAAGGTCACAGTGTCAGTCACCTCATAGGGGTCAGTGGCTGCAGGATCAAAGACGACCTAGTCTGTGTAGTCAAAGCAAACTTGAAGTTCCTTCTTTGCCTTGTTGGTCCATCTTATCAGTGTTTTATACACAGGTTAAGCAGATTTCAGTCTTTGTTTGTATGATGAGAAGACATGAACCAGACAGTGACCTGAATGTCCAAAAGCAGCGTGATGCCCAGAATGATAGGCATCTTTATGTGTGGAGGGAAGCGATTCCCAACCAGGCACAGAAGTACACTAGTACTGCGAGGAAGACTAAAAGGGGTGTGGAAAAGAATTCATAATAGGTAGGAAAAAAAGCTGAAAGTAACAGATAGCAGTAAATCTATAGATTAAGCCAATGAATAGCTAAGATCATGTTTAAAAGTGAGTTTTAAAATGCATTTTAAATTAGATCAAATAATGGTTTTTTTAAGGATAAAAGGCCACTCATGTCCATCTGTGTGGGAACTTGGATGACAAAGGTTAGAAACCTCTGCTGTAGGTTACTGGATTTAAATAAATGTAGTAAATAATAGAATAGAATAGAATTCAACTTTATTGTCATTGCACATGCACAGGTACAGGGCAACGAAATGCAGTTTGCATCCATCCAGAAGTGCTTTAGTGATATAGATATATTACAATATATATTAGCAATAATATAGATATGTGAGTATATTACAGAAATGGGTCTATTATGGTATGTTATAATGTACACGGTATGAAGTATGTTGTGAATATTCTATAACTATAAGTATGTACAGGCTGTAGTGAGTACAAGCTATGTACAGGCTATGAACAGGATATAAATATGAAAAACTATACAGAATATGAAATAAATAACTTTACAGAATCTGAGATATACAGCTATACAGAAATGGGAACTATGCAAGTTGTAAACAGTTGTAGGGTTAAAAATTATCGAATGTACAGAATGATTATTTACACAGAGCTATACAGTAGTGCAGTTAAGATAAGTGAGATTGGATAATTCTACAGAGGCTATATAAAGTGCTAGTGGTTGTGAGTGGTGGTTCAGTCCATGTTATTATTGTGTGTTTGAGGGTACAGTTGTCCATTGTGGGTGTGTGTATGTTCAGTCCATGTGTTAACGTGGGTCAGATGTCAGGAGGCAGAGTTCAGGAGTCTGACAGCTGTGGGGAAGAAGCTGTTCCGGTACCTGGTGGTCTTAGTCCGGAGGCTCCTGTAGCGCCTCCCAGAGGGCAGGAGGGTGAAGAGTCCATGTGATGGGTGACTGGGGTCTTTGATGATTTTCCCAGCCCTTTTCAGACACCGCTTCCTGTAGATGTCTTTTATGGCAGGAAGTGGTGCTCCGGCGATGCGCTGGGCAGTTTTCACGACCCTCTGCAACGCCTTCCGGTCCGAGGCAGAGCAGTTCCCGTACCAGACTGTTATACAGTTGGTCAGGATGCTCTCGATGGTGCAACGATAGAAGTTCACCAGGATGTCTGAGGACAGGTGGTTCTTCCTCAGAGTCCTCAAGAAGAAGAGGCGCTGGTGAGCCTTCTTGACCAGCTTGGAGCAGTTGGTCGTCCAGGTGAGATCCTCGGAGATGTGGACTCCCAGGAACTTGAAGCTGCTCACACGCTCCACAGCCGTCCCCTTAATGTGGATGGGTGGATGTGGGTCAGCATTCCTCCTGTAGTCCACGATGAGCTCCTTGGTCTTCTCGGTGTTAAGCAGCAGGTTGTTTGTGTCGCACCACTCAGCCAGACGATCCACCTCCTCCCTGTAGGCGGCTCTCGGCACGTAGCAATCACCGTGGTGTCATCTGCAAACTTAATGATGGTGTTGGAACCATCAGCAGGTCTGCAGTCGTGGGTGAAGAGGGAGTAGAGGAAAGGGCTCATCACACAGCCTTGTGGTACACCGGTGTTCATCTGTGATTGGTAGATGAGCAGTGGTTATCCAGCCGGACATGTTGGGGGCGGTTGGTCAGGAAGTCCAGTAACCATTTGCAGATGAGGGAACTGATGCCCAGGTCTGTCAGTTTCCTGATGAGTTGTGAGGGGTGGATTGTATTGAATCGCTGAACTGAAGTCTATAAACAGCATTCTGGCGTAGGTGTTGTTGTTGTCCAGGTGTGAGAGGACAGAGTGCAGTGCGATGGAGACTGCATCCTCTGTGCTCCTGTTCTGGCGGTATGCGAATTGGTGGGGGTCCAGGGTGGGGGGGAGACAGGATTTGAAGTGTGCTAGGACCAGCTGCTCTAAGCACTTAGTGATGATGGGGGTGAGTGCTACTGGGCGGTAGTCTTCATTGAGGCAAGATGGGTTGGAGTTTTTGGGTATCGGGACGATGGAGGTGGATTTGAAGCAGGCCGGTACCACAGCGTGGGCCAAGGACAGTTGAATATGTCTGTGAGCACTCCTGCAAGCTCCCCAGAACACGCTCTGAGAACACGCCCGGGGATGCCATCAGGACCTGCAGCCTTGTGGACATTGATCCTGCTCAGCACCGCTCCTACATCGGTGGGGGAGAGAGTCAGAGGTTGGTGGTCTGGCGTCACGTCTGCTTTGGTTGTGGTTGTGGGGTTCCCTCGCTCAAAACGAGCATAAAAGTTGTTGAGCTCGTTGAGGAAGGAGACATCAGAGGATGCGGGGGAGGGTTTGGTGGTCCTGTAGTCTGTAATGGTCTGGAGTCCTTGCCACATGCGTCGGGGGTTGGAGTTGGAGAAGTGTTCTTCTACCTTCTTTTTGTAATGGTGTTTGGCTTTTTTGATGCCCTTCTTTAGATTAGCCCTGGCTGTACTGTAGGCGTGTGCATCTCCTGACCTAAAGGCGGTGTTGCGGGCCTTCAGGAGGAGACGAACATCCCGGTTCATCCAAGGCTTCTGGTTGGGGTACATGGTGATCCGTTTCTGGGTGGTGACACTGTCTGTGGTTTCTGGAGATGTAATCCAGTACAGATGAGGCGTACTGGTCCAGGTCTGTGTGGGTGAACATATTCCAGTCTGTGTTTTTAAATCTGTCCTGGAGCACTGCGTCTGTCCCCTCTGGCCACACTTTAATTGTCCTCACAGCAGGTTTCACACGTTGGATGAGTGGTGAATACCAGGTGTGAGGAACAGGGAGAGATGGTCCGATTGTCCAATGTGGGGGAGGGGTGTGGCTTTGTAGGCTCCAGCCAGGTTGGAATACACATGGTCTAAAGTCTTGTCTCCTCTGGTGTGGCAGGAGACATGTTGGTGGAATCTGGGGAGGACTGTCTTTAAGTTGGTGTGGTTGAAGTCGCCAGCAACAATAAAAGCAGCCTCGGGGTGTTTATTCTGGTGTTTGTTAATGGCTGCAGAATAAGTTAGTTAGCAAATGCATGTATATTCCAAAAGTCCCCTCACTTATGTTGAAGATGTACTTTCTGGTTGTACCGTACTGGTTGTTATCCTTTATTTAGATGGACAGCTTCTAGACTGTCTGCTTGTTATTGTATTGTATATGTTGCCTGATGATCATGAGATTTGCACATATCCAGTGGACGGTCCTGTGTAGAATGAGAAGAGTTTCCTGTGTTCAGTTGGAGCTCAGATGACATTATGCTATCTGATATCACAAAATCTGGGCTATAGCTTAATATACACTCAGATATGTTCTGCCAGTCTCACAAAGTGCTTTATGAGCTGTATTAACCGAATCTGTTTGAAGACCTAATAAAAAATGAGGGCTACAGCGTTGTTCACTGGCCTGGATAGGTGGTAAGCAAAATTAAGGGAGTACTTTGTTTTGGAAAATATTGGCGTCTTTAAACTATTGTATCCGAGAGCCATGAGGTTATCAATTAAAGTTGGATGGTTTTAGGCTTATGGTGTTGTAAGTCAAAATGTGTGGTCTAACCCAGCGGTCCCCAACCTCCGCTCCATGGACTGGGACCGGGCCACGAGAGTTGAGGCTTGGGTGTAAAAATGATGGTTTTCAGGGTTTTTATTGTTAACTCAGTTTCCCTGGGTCTTTTCCCGTGTTGTAGTTGTGTCTTATTTTGAAAGAAATATTTTCGCATTACCATAGCGACCAGAGAGCATTAAGGGGCAGAGAGGAGGATGTTACTCTCAATGTTGTTGGCATATTTCAGGAGGACGCTGCTAATAAAGTTACACAATAACACAGTGAATTTACGTTTATGACTATATTTACAAAATACTACAGTTTCTGTCTCGGTCGTATTATTTTATTTTGTTGTATTTATCTGCGACACCTTAAAGGCCGGTCCGTGAAAATATTGTCTGACATTAAATCGGTCTGTGGCGCAAAAAAAGGTTGGGGACTGCTGCCTTTACCAGAAAAACTAAGAGTCAAAGTTAAACGTGTGCTCACTGAACAGCAGCACAGTGAAGAATGTAAATGGAAGAAAGAGGCTGAGGTGGAATGTTAAACCTAAATCTCAGGCCATAGAGGGCCAGCGAGTCAGTGAAATGGCAGGGAGGAGGGAAAAGGGCATTAAGTGGAAATGACAAGTGATGAGTGGCCAATAGATAAGAGGGAGTGTGACTAGGGGCAGTTAGGTCAGAAGAAATACCAAAGAGGGCAGATGGGCAACAGGAAGAGGACTAAATGTAAGGAAAATAAGTGGTTATGCTTTCAAAGAATTATACAAAAGATAATAGGGAAAATCTGAGGAGCTAAAACACAGAGTTAGCTACAGAGTAAGGAATGCAGTTTAGGTCACTCGTGATGTTGCATCACATCTGAAATGATAGTTGCCAATCTCTTCCTCGGATTAAGGATTGCAGCTTTCTTGATACTGGATTGTATACATTCAGCATAAGAGCTTTTAATTAGCTTTTTAAAAAGTGTGTCTGCATTCATGAGCAGCCTTCTGGACTGGATACCTTGAAGTACATATTAATGGTCCACTCTGGCTATACTGGAACAATAAAACTGGTCTTTGCATCTAGAGGAGGCTCAGTAGATTAGCTGATGGTTTCTAGATTGCTAGAAGCACAGGTGTTCACACAAGCTTATCCTGATAGCCCAATTCTAGCTAGTAGGTCAGATTCTCCGTTTACAGGTATCCCCCTTTATTTGCAGGAGGAGCATTCAGTACAAATGAATATCTGTAAGTGATCACAGTGTTGCTTGTTTACTAGCATGGAGTTCCACTGGAGGTTAAATGACAGTATTAGGTCAAGGCATCGGTTTCACTGTCCCGGGACTCTTTCCAAGCTTGTGGCCATTACAATGGAATCACAATAACTCCAATAACATACAGTTCTTGTCACAGTATATGCCTGTAACCTGAAACAATAACTTCTGACTTTGTCAGTGACCACTGTCTTGGCTCCTGCCTCGGCTCCTGTGTTGCTCACGGAGAGTTTCCCTGTTCTTTTATGTCAGTTTCCTGTCTTGTGGCGCGCCAGAGGAGTAGACCTAGCTGGGTCCAAGCCAAAAACCTAGATAGAAAGTGAAACACACACACACACACACACACACACACACACACACACACACACACACACACACACACACACAAGCTAACAGCTGTGCTCTTTGGCTGTCTCCTATAAAGTACGGTGCAGCGTCTCCTGCAGTTCCCCCAGCATGTTGGCCTCACCCCTCGTCATGGCACGAGGAATGTGCAATTGGGTTCATCCCAACTTTACATCTCCCCTCCTCCATGTCATCCTAAATTCAATAACTGTGTCCCATTCCAAACCAGGAGTCACTGAGACTGGACACCCCTGCCCCCGCACTCCCCACACATCCCTCACCTCCCACCCCAATCCTCTGCTCTGATCATGAAGCATGGCTCGCAGCACGTACCTTGTCTCCCTCTCCTCTCTCTCTCTCTCATGTTGGCCCAGACATAAGCAAACAGCCCTTTGAGCAAACAGTGCAGCACAGTTGTCAGCACTGGCTTCAGTTTAGCACCGCATTGACATGTACAATTAAAGCTGACTCAGAATCTGGGTCTAGAGTTACATCTATGAACTTAGAAAAATACCTGAAATACATTGAATCAAGTTGTTTTCAGTTCATACTTGTCCTCCAGCTGGTGTTTTAGATGTTGCATGTTTAGGAAAGGAACAAATGCAGAAATGTTCCAGTTGTTTTTCTTGGCTTTTGATTAAAAGTGAATTGAGAAACTTTTTTTAATATTATTTTTTTTATTTACTGACATCAGGACAATCATGACTGTTGTAGTGAATCACTGGTCATAGTTAATATCTGGTTATTAACTTCTCTGTGTGTCTGTGTGTGTGTCTGTGTGTGTGTTATACGTGCAGCTTACATAGGATTTTGAAACGGTAAGCCTGGGGGTATGTAAGCTTGGTGACTTATCAGGGTTTCCAAGTATTTGTGAGTAAAGCTGTATGTGTCACTTAACCCTCATGTCATACTGGGACCTTGCATACTGGGACCATTGCATTGTTAGCTTACGATAATACATATGCAAACATACCTTTACTTCCTGTCTGACGGAGCTTTTTCATGTGGCCCCTGAAGGACACCCTTTTCCTTTATGACACACAGAAGGGACTTCCAGGAAATTTCAATATATTTCCTATACTCTGGCTCCAAAGGGACTGTCAGCACGAGGGCACTGGACACAAATACCCCTGACTGAAGTGCAGAGAATGAGTGCTGCATAACATTTTTAACAGACCTGCATTGAGCTGAATCGTTACAATTTACATGACATAATATCAATTTGATCTTATTTAGTAAATAAAACTGATTAAATTCATTATTGTGCACAGAATTAGTAACGCCATTCTGGTTCCTAATGTTTGTCCTACTTCTGATTGTTTCGTTGTCTCATGAGGAAGTCATATTGAATGAAAACTATTCTAAGAATATCATGAATGAACTCCAACACTCACACTTTCCTTTAAATAGCCTTCATCTTCCTGTAGCAGATGCTTTGTTTAGATGATGGATGAGATTGCTCTTCCATGTGCCTGGGTCAGTTTTGATTTATGTTTTTGTATGTAGTTCAGTGAAACTTTAAATAGGTTGTGGTCATGGTGGGGTTAGAACTTAATTAATTTGAATGTGTTGTGATTTTTAAATGGTATTGCTGCAGCAGCATAATAGTATCTTAAGTAAAATTTGTTGTGAATAGTGCAGTCGAGCACCATTCACAACAAATTTTACTTACCTTCCACAGATTAAGTAATGTTCAAGATTAACACTGTTCATAGGGATTTTATTTTCCAATTTTTAGAGGTTTGTGATGGTTGGTACAGTTGACTATTTTTTATCTAGTCTCTGAACTCTACTGGAGAGAGAAATGCACCAAATCTTTGTAAATTTTTTGCATATTTAATGTAAGTTCAGGTTAACACATGCTAACAGACTTTGTAAAGCAATAAGTAGCTTAAATTACTAAATAACACTAAGCTCATTGTGCACTTGATTAAATGGAACTAGTTTTAAACATAGTAAAAAAATTAAGCTGTCTCAAAAGACGAGAAAATTGAGAATTTTATTGTACTAAAAGGGAAATCATTTATAAAGTTCCAAAACATTTCTAGTTCCACGAGATGAGGCGAGGCTTCTTGGGTGGAAAGAGCAAAAGTTCTCCATTGAGAATCATCAAGTTGAAAATGGCAGCTAAGAGTCTCCCACTCATCACAGGTAAGGACAACCTGCTGAATGTAAAGCTAGAACTTGTACAAAGAACTATTTCAGCATTTAAGTCTGTTCTTTATTTTTCTATGTGTGTTTGTTTGTTTTTACAGTGACGTGAAGGACATTCAGAATTTCCTCCTGAATGAGTGCAAGTTGTAACATTTGAGGATGCATGTCACTGGTTGTGGGAAGTTGGGGGTGTTGAAAGTTATACTTTCCTGTGAGCTATGTACTACATTGTCTACCAATTTGGAGGTTACAAGATGTGCACAGTGAGACCATGCCTTCCTAAAGAGCTGCCTTGATTCAAGTGCTTGACCTAATGAATCTCGTAGTAATAGAACCAGGAATGAGTTGCCAAACACAGTGGAGGGAAGATCCATGCAATAAGTTTTATATGTGTCAAACTGTTTCGATGTAAAATTTGTTCTGATGTTGGCAGGTGATCGTTTGAATATCATAGACGAGAAGAAATTATATAAAAGCTTGCACAACAGGCTTCTGTGCTATTCTTTCATGCATGCATGCGTACTCCCGTCAAACTCTCACATTGATAGAAAACCTTCCAGTTTTCTAGATGCTATTGGATAATGAAACTGACAGAAGAATGTGCCTAATGTTGCAGATGTTAACTATGAGAGATCCTCATCTTATAAGAATGAGAGCATTAGTGTTGTCCCTCCTGTCACTCAACTCGTAGCAGCTACATTACCTTCAAAAATTGCAAAAAAAATATTTCACTCTCAGCATATGTCTGTGAAGGTTCTCAGTCATCCAGGTCATCGAAGTCAAAGGAGCTTTGAAAGAAAAGCGTCTGGACTTCTTTAAGTTGCTTGAAGACGTTTCACCTCTCATCCGAGAAGCTTCTTCAGTTCTAAGGTCAAATGTGAGTGGGCGTTAAGGCGTCTGGGGACATCCTGGGCCATCTGACCTCAGGAAATCGCATGATAAGGTGGGGCCAGGTTTCACAATGAGCTCACCCGAAACCCTGGCTGATTGTGACCCACACCCGTTTTCACACCTTGGCTCATGTGATTAGAGGACCATCAGGGGGTCCTTTTGTCCCTCTTTGGGGGGATACTCCCACTGGGTTTAAATCTGGGACTCTCCGCCATTTGAACTTAGAACTGAAGAAGCTTCTCGGATGAGAGGTGAAACGTCTTCAAGCAACTTAAAGAAGTCCAGACGCTTTTCTTTCAAAGCTCCTTTGACTACTCTCAGCATAGCTATCAGCCATCTCCGAGATACAAGATAAATAGCAGCATCGTGAAAAGTAGAGATAACAAGGCTGAAATAGGCACATTTATGGAAACAGTAGGAAAGACTTGGTTGTGCCCCACTTGAAAGTTTCAGTGGTTTCCTCATTTGGACAGGAGGGTACATGTCAGAAGGTGAAAGCAGCGACGCTGTGGAATGCTGACAGGGGAAGGTCAGTCTTTCCACTCACCATGTCTCTGCAGGCTTCCATGTGCTCTCCCAAGCCATATGCTTTGATTAGAGGCAGAGCCAGAGAGAGTGACAAAGTGACTGCAATGTGTGACGTATTAGACTCATGCTATAGGAGGAGCTGTTGAATACGAAGAATTACCATGTTGAGGAGAGTGAAAACTGCCTGATGAAGTCACTGTTATCTTTTGCATCAAGGAAATGAAAAATGTCCTCCCACGGAGCCATGGTGCTTCCAGTTTTCCTATACAGCAAGCACCAGAACTGTGAAAATCTAAATGCAAGGAGTATTCTTCAGAAGCATTTACTTTACGTGGAGACATGCTGAAATTCATAGTGAGAGATGAGGGACACCTAGACCACATCTGGAATACTATTATACAGTTCATTTGGTGATGGCTGTCTTAAAGATCTACATTCATATCCACAGAACACTACTATTAAACAGTCTGACACAATGCCAAAACTGACTTTCTATATGTTTTTTTTGTTTCTTTTTTCATCTCTTTAATGAATAAAATCCTTCTAAATGTGTTTTGTTTCATGCTTCTTCATGCTATGGTAACTTCTTGGATAAATAATGCATCATTTTTGAGTCAAACTGACCCCCAAATATAAAAGATGGCAACAGAATTGTAGATAACAGGGAGATTAACAAATGTAACAAAAAATGTAACATTTTTAAACCAACTGACCATGAGTGAAAAAAGTGATTGTCCCCCTTGATTAACCATTAATTAACAGTACTCCAGAAAACCAGAGCCATCATCCACAAAAGGCTAAAACACAGAACAGCGGTGAAACTTCCCAGCGTACCAAAAATACTTCAAGAGTGCTTCGATGACGCATCCCGGACATCACAAAAGAACCCAGACCAACGTCTAAAGAAGTACAGGCCTCACTTGCCTCAGTTAAGTTCAGTATTGATGATTCAACAACAAGAATGTGATTGGACAAAAATGGCATCCATCTGAGAGTTTCAAGGAAAAATCACTGCTAACCAAAAAGAACACAAACTTGATTCATTTCCCCTCCTCACTTAGATATTTTTAAAGTGCTGCAAAAATGTATTTGATGTGTTCTGGTTTTATTGGTCTAAGGTTGCTAAGGAAGGTACGGTAGCTCAGGGATGGGGCGATAAAATAGGTAGTGCAGTGATATTTGAAATGCTACATATTTTCTGTAATAACTTAAGAAATAGCAATTACCTATCCAGGTTGCACCTTGCTTCTCAGTTTGGATAGGCTAGAGGATAAGGTAGATGGAATTCTTTTTAAAAAAGAAAAAAAAGCCTATCACTTTTTCTTCCGGAGGGAAGAAATGTTAAAAAAAAGGGGGAAAGGTACAAAACAGAGACAGGATGTCACTTCAGACAGGAAATACAATCAGTGGCTAGAAGATGGGATGAGAAGAGCAGAGGAATATCAAGAAACGGGAAAGTGAAACCAAATATCCTTCATTACAGAGCAATGGAAACTAACAAAGCCACAAAATAGATTAATAATATATTTCTACATAAAATATAAACACAAACACTATTCTCTTGAGATCTAAATGTTAAATAAACTATTTGCCTTCTTTGTTCAAAATTTGTCTTTGATAAATATTTAACAGCCCATTTTACACATGACCCAATTTACCTGGTCACAGGCTGGTGGGCACAGAGTGTCTATGTGAGAATCACCTGTGAAACATAAAAACACAGACCCGAAAAAAATCTATTAACATAGAACAAAAGAGAAGTCGTTTAAGAAAACGTAACTTTGGGGGGGTTAAAAAGAAGCTGCTAATGTATGTAGACTTTCCAAAAAACCGTCCCTCTTTACCAAACTCCACCTCAAAACAAATACGCTTTTTTAATGAAAAACGGCGTATAAAACAAAGAAAGAGAAAACAAACGACAGCATTTCTGAAGTTTTCTTTTGTCATTTTCGGCAATAAATATATTCTAATGAGCGTTTCTGAAAGCACCCAGACAATGAATGGGAAGTGTCTGCGCGGCTTTTTTTGAGGCATTATTTACTTTTTGTTATCTAAACACCGATGGGGCTATTATTTGGATAACGATGAAAGAAAACATTTTGCCTTAAGGGAGGAGCGGCTTATATTGTCATCACTAAAACAATGCAACTATATTTTCAAAGTCATCAATAAAAAAAATCAAACGGCATCACTTTTTAGAAACACCTACCGGATAAGTGCACAAGAGATCCACAAAAGAGCTTCGTTTCCAATTAATGGGCAATAGACGGACCTATGGGCCAAACCGCGAGGACCCTGTGAGGGGCTATGCGGATGCCGCTATGGAGTTTCCCAGTGAGTTATGGGCATGCCTTCATGTTTTTTTCTCTGTACTCTGGCTTTACTAGTTACTCTATTTTCACTCTTTACGCAATGAGTCACTGCATGGTGGGTTGATGTTTAATGTCACCGCGGTACGTAGAAAGGCGCGTAGTCGTTCTTGCGGGCTATCACGTTATCACTATATCCTTGGGGGAGGTAAATAAAAGGTTTTGCCAAAGCACAGCGGTGATGCAAAGTGTGGAAGGTGACTGCACGGACCTATTTTTTTACACGGACCTGCACGCTGGTCGGGATTCGCGCAGAGACCAGCGCACTTGGTGGTGTATTGGATCTGTTGGACGGAACCTGAATCGTGACGCCTGCGCATGTGTTTAGTTGTTTCACGATGTGTTTTAAAGATGCTGCACCTGTTTGCGAATGTTGCAGAAAACAGGTAGAGGTAAGAGCGCATGTGAGATTTCTATTTTGGTGCCTCGCTTGGTGTGCATGACCTGCGTGCCACAGCGGTCTCTGTGCTGGGCATTTTTGAACACGCTCATCACGCTGATGACACATGGATGCTTGCATTTAGGCTTCTCGATGTACAGCTTATCCTGTATGGAAGAATATTGGTTCTGGGGTTTGGGATTTAAGCATCTGGAGATAAGTTGCTACTTTTTCCGGTTTTTCGCAGATCACAAAAGAAGAAAAAGAAGAAAAATGACCGTCCTGTGCTACAGGATTGTCATTTTTCTTCTTTTGTGCTTTACTCCCTGTAGCATAGTTATACGTTGAACCGTGCTTTAAGACTGTAATACACCCAGAGGCTCTTGATTATTTAAGATACTAACATTTAAAAATGAAATAAAGCCAATGAATTGTATTTGGTGGAACAAATGTATGATGGAGTGAATGTTTATGACATAAAAAGTGCTGATGAAGCAGTTGTTACTGCAAACCGCTGCTCTACATGAGGTGCTGAGTATTGAGGACTTTTTTTGTCTCGTTCATTGGGGAAATCCATCTCCACTGCTTTTCTCTAGCGTGACACAGCATACTGGAAAATGTTCAAACATGCAAGCTGAATCTGTGCTTTCTGGCACAGTCATCGCATACTTAAGTCAGCCGAAAAGAGCAAAGGGTTATCAAAGGGTGACCGCTATAAGGGATTCCAGCAGAACAGGAAATTATGTCAGACGTGTGTCATCTGATAGCTACCTATTTACAACTCTGCACTTTATCATGTGGAAGACCTGTTCAAAGTAGAAGACTGCAAAGCATTCAGCAGCAACCATTCCACTGGTGATATGTGTTTTAAATAGGATCTCCTTATCAGCCCTGTGTGCCATCTAAAATGCTACGGTCTTTTTGCACGTGTTTGTGAGAGTTAGATAGAATAACGCATACCAAAAGTGCCAACTTTAAGCCGGCCGGTCACCTTTGCAAAGCATCTGTCACATACCTGGCCTGAAGTTTGCCATTATCCAAAGTACTGCCACTTGTGGACTGCTGATTTCAATTTAAAATAGCAACATGGTTTTGGCAGCCGTTGGCAGGCGAACCTGTTAACTTCCAGTCTGGCCGCAGTCCTGGGCCGCAAATTCCACCATCGTGGTGAGAAAGTCGAGAGTGGATGCATGTGCGTACACTTTTTAGATTGATGAATTCTCACGTAGGCAGTGGTGGAGTTGAAAAGTTCGCTGATAACCCTCAAGCTGAGTCACACACACTAACAAATGCCAGATCGGATGAAAAAAAAAAAGAAGCAGAGACCAGTTTGCCTCTCAAACTTGCATATGTTGTTTTATCAGAGACTGCACTGGTAACTATATGTTGTTATTTTTCAAATAACAATTAAACTTTCTGTCACTGAGGGTGAAAAAGCCCAGATTCCAGTTATATAGAAGCAGATGTGCCACTGACAATCCTCATGTCACTGCCAACGAGGAAAACGGGAGGTGTAGAGGGCTGTTGACCTCTTCTTGATGTTTTCTCTTGTGTTATCACTTTCAAAAGACTTCATCTAAAAGACTTCATGGTTTCCAATTTTAGATGGTTTCCATCTAATATTGGAAACCATCTCAATTTGTTGTAGTTATGAGGAGGTCTGAGAACTTAATGTGACCTGTATCAGCCCCATCTGCCTGGGAAAATCATCTGTATTTTCTGTCATGCTTTTGCGTCACACAGCCAGGCTGCTGTGAAAGAGCGCATTCAACATGTGGCACAGAGGAACAAGGCTGATGCCCACATGACCCTCAAGATTTCCAAGTGTGTCGTTAGAGTTCAGAATGTGGCTTGATTTCTATGAATGTGACAAGTTTCTTTTATGCTCATGGGAAAAAGTTAGAAACACAGCTGACTAATGTCCCAGCTGTGGAAATACCCTGTTACAGCAAGGATTAAACAAGGTCATTCCTGCACTGTCATGGTATCTGCAGGTTTCTGTTCATAATGCAGCAGATCACATGGTTTCATTTGCCGAATCATGCTGTTGTGACACAGCTTAAACAGTAATGCATCACATACTAAGACTGAGCAGCTCAGTCAGTAGCAATGCATCAAAGTTAGGTACACTATTCCTAGAAAGGCTTTTGTTGGCTAACTGACACAGTCCTCTAGCCTCACATGTTCTCACACTGTACACAGGTCACAGGACAGCAGGGGTCTGAATTAAGTGTGACAACAAATAAATAGATTGTTTTGTGTTCTTCAGCATTTGAGTGCAGTTTCCTTTAGCTGATGTCTCTTCTGTAGTTGTGTATTTAAAATAGCTGTCACGATTTTATCACTTGGTAGAATTACTTTTTCTGGAGGACCCCTGGCTATGCGGCTATACGTACGAAAATTCCCAGAGGAGTAATAAGTGAGGAAAAAAAGAATCTGGATGGCTCCACTGAGATGATCTGACCTGGTTCTGTTAGCCAGTGGTGGTTATGTTGCTTGCATAGTTTAGGTCCACTTGTTTCCTCAGCAGATCTCTGTAAATCATCTGCTGTGGCCTTTGTAGGCACCAGCTCTTAACCCAGTCGGACACCAATGGTAGAGTTTGGGCTGGCGTGCTAGACCGCGCTCAAACATCAAATGAGACGATATCGTTTGGTGGATCAATGTTCCATCCTTCCAGTAGAGTTACAGATAGTTGAAGTACCAGTACCAAGGAGCACTGAGGTACAGTATCTTACTAAGATACTTTATTTTTTCTTATAATTTGTTTTCAGAATGATGGACCTGACCTGGGCAGAAGTGTTACTTTAAGACTATGTAGAACATTTGCTCTGCTTGCTTCTTTGTAAAGTTTCCCAGCCATTGGCATCAGAGCCTGTGCCTCTTGGTTTGTCTGGTTACGTTAGGCTGCTCTATGAACTAGATTACTTCATATTTTGTATTGGTCTGGATTTAGGTTTCTGTTTGTTTGCTCATGCTGGTTAGACGGATGCACAAAAACATCAAGAGGCTCATCTTCTCCCTGTTCCCCTAAATAAAATATTATTTTGACGTGAAGCATGTCATGAAAGAATGGTCAAAGTTGACCTACAAACAAGCAGAGAAGTAAAACAAATGGAAAATTACCAGCCTCACAGCTCTTTACCTGAGGGGTGACCTGCAGAGTCCGCATGAGAAAGACATTTTAAAATGTTAGTGAAACAATGAACCATGCTTAACTGTTAATGTGCATATCACTTGCACATTGTGGTGTCACAGACAAAAGTTTAGATTGTGCTTATATTTGACTATGCTTATCCCTTATATCTGAAGTCCTCCTGAGTGCCATGATTATAATATGGCTGTTATGTCTTAAACTAAACTTATATTATTCAGTATTCCCACTCTTTCTCTCACAGCTGTTGCCCTCTTACAAGTGCAAATTATGCACCAAGCCATGCTGTTAACTTGAAGATGTATATATGGATGGTAGAGAAAAATCTGATATGATTCCAGCATAAAAATTATGTAAATGCTTAACTGCAACATGCAATAAAGACAGATTTATCACTAGAAACACAGCGGATGGTTTGAAAACTAAGTTACGTTTCTTTTGTTAATGAAAATGTAAAACGTGTTTTCAGCTCAGAAGAAACTCAGTGTCACAGTTTCAGTGCTGGTACTGGACATGTGAAGTGGTATCAAACCATTGGCAGACTTTGATGAAATGTGTTTGTGTGTCCGTTGTGTGTGATAAGCAGGACTGCTTGCCTTGCTGTTGTTAGTGTTGGACTGGACCCAGCCAGGCTTGTCATCCCCACTGAGGCCAATTTGTGACCTGAGGGTCCTGAACCATTTCATACAGGAAGCACGAGACGCAGAAGGTGCTATGGTGAGAGGAAAATGTATGCATGCATTAAAACCTGAGAGCAGCTGAAGGTTGCTTTATGTTGTCCTCTAAAGACTCTTTGTCTGCTGAAGTCATCAATACTCTCTCTCTCTTTTTTTGCAGAAGTCATGTAGAGAAGGCTGTGGCCTGTCCCAGTCTGTCACCGTCCCCCAGACTACAGTAGACTTTGATGTATGGGAGAAGAAAAATGTAAGTAATCACTGATGGCTGCTGGATGTTAAGCAGCAGATTTAAATCAGCTATCAAATTCGGTCGACCTGTGGGCAAAGCCGTAGTACCTGTTCATTTCTAATCTGATCATTATTACTGGCTCCGTTTGTTCTAGTCTTTAAATCCTGCCCCCGGTTTTTTTTTCCTGCAAGGCACAGGAACAAGCCCAGGAGGTGCAGACTGGCTTATGGTTGTTACAACAGTCCCTCAACACGCTACAGACGTCGGTCACCAACACAGCAATGCACAGTCACATAGATAACACCATCAGAAACCTGCTCAGCATCAACGCTGTGCTGCGTAGTCTCAACATCCAGGTGAGTTGGAGAAGCTTCCCAGGTAGTAATTCAGGAATAACAGGTCAGCAGCTGCCCAGCAAACATCACTGTGTTGTCACTGTGTACATGGGCAAATGGTCATGGTCAGGTGCCAAAATGTGCAATATTTGGTTCACAACCAAAGGGGATCTTGCTTTGATATCTGATTGTTGTCCATTTAGACCCTCTTTAATGAGCAGTATAAGCTGTGGTAGTGGGTTTTGAAAGCAGTCAGCTAATTTAGTCGGGTCAGGCATGTGCAGAGGTGCAGTGCTATTTGTTTTAGTAGTGGAGCACATCAGTCAGGCACTTTTGAGTTATCTGCTTCTAAAGCTCTACGTTTTTGACCATTATTCAACTATAACTAAGCAAATGGGATCAAACTGACTTTAAAAATATATGAAGTCTTCTGTCTAACCATGCTTATCACTCCTTACTTGTTGCTCACCGCTCTCTCCTCCCTGGACACATCTACTCTCTCTTTTCACATTACTTCCTGTGGGATAGATGTCCATGCACTCCCTAACTATGATGCCATCTCTCTCCTTCACCTATTCTCTGGTGAATTTTGAATTCTACTGCATGGATTTACAAAGATAATATCAGAGTTAGAGAACTGCAGCAGTTTGACACTTCAGTAGTGTATATTCAATTCAGCACCAAATCACAACAACAGTCGCTTTGCAAGGTAGACCCTACAATAATACATACAGAGAAAACCCCAACAATCATATGTGCCTACTATGAGCAAGCACTTTGGCGACAATGGGAGGAAAAAACTCCCTTTTAACAGGAAGAAACCTCCGGCAAAACCAGGCTCAGGGAGGGGCGGGGCCATCTGCTGCGACCGGTTGGGGTGAGAGAAGGAAGACAGGATAAAAGACATGCTGTGGAAGAGAGACAGAGGTTAATAACAAGTGTGATTCAGCAGAGAGGTCTATTAACACGTTGAGTGAGAAAGGTGACTGGAAAGGAAAAACTCAATGCATCATGGAAATCCTCCAGCAGCCTACACCTATTACATAACTGAAGGTGGATTCAGGGTCACCTGGTCCAGCCCTAACTATATGCTTTAGCAAAAAGGAAAGTTTTAAGCCTAATCTTAAAAGTAGAGATAGTGTCTGTCTCCCGAATCCAAACTGGAAGCTGGTTCCACAGAAGAGGGGCCTGAAAACTGAAGGCTCTGCCTCCCGTTCTACTTTTAAATACTCTAGGAACAACAAGTAGGCCTGCAGAGAGAGAGCGAAGTGCTCTAATAGGGTGATATGGTACTACAACGTCAATAGTATATTACAGATTTGAGAGCAGAAGAAAAAGAAACGGATATTAAATGATTTGTGGTTTGCACAGACAGTCTGCACCAAAGTAAAACATCTTTGGGTGCTTTAAAAGCTACTTTTGGAATTTCCCTCTCAGAACACAAACATAACAGTTTAACACTAAATTTAACATTTTAAAAAAAGCATGTGTTGTCACAGTTAATGTGATTTGTGTTCAATGAACGAGTGAGTAACTGGTACTCTGGGAGATGGCTCCAGCTGTGAGTGCAGTGCCAAAACTTTGTCCTGCAACTTCCCCGTGTTCTCACACTGCACGTTTAGAGCCAAGTCCCCTCCTGCTCTTCACTTATGATGTTAATATGTGAATGAAACCAAGCAGAATAGACTGAGCTGAACTTTCAGGCTTTCGGTTGCATTTCTACCTTAATATTGATACATAATTAAAATATTTACAGAAGTGTGCACACAGCTGTTAATGGGACTTTGTTAGTGTGTCACTATCAGTGTTTGAATCTTAAACTACGTAATACTACATTTATTTATTACAGGCTGCAGCAAAAAAAGGGCCCTCATATCATAAACATTCAGCCTCCTTTCATTCATCTTAAGTGCTACACTGTTTCCATAGAGAAACTGATGTGTAAAACCTGAGCCTCCACAATATTACTGTTACAAGGACATCACTTGACCCTCATTGCGTGTGCTAACTTTGGAGCCACTAATTTGTGCGGCTCTTAGTAGTTGAATATTGGAACAGACTGCATCTTTATATATAAATTAGTGCACCATGAGTCCTTCCACCCCTATGGTTCATTTTTGGAAATGCTCTTTGGTAAACAGGATTTTTGATGTGAAAAGAAGTTTTTGCACCTGTGCAGATGTTAGTAAATCTAGCCCTAAATACCACGATCACAACTTTGACCCCACATTTTTTGTTGTTGTCTGTCTTAATAACTGTGATAACCAATCGAGCCAGCTGTGAATATTGGCTCGAATTTTGTCATTTGGGGGAAAAATTGGTGAAGCATCAGCACAGTGTGTTCCAGCACATCTACGCCTCTGGACATGTGCTGGGCAAGATTAGGAAAAGGCATTGCAGGAGAGTGATGCATGTTTTATTCTTATCATTGCTACTTTGCATAAACCATATAAAAAATATAATATTACTGTTAAAAAATCTGGCACTGGAAAATGTGGGGAAAGGTATGTACTTGATGATTAGAGACAGTGCATTTGTTTCTAAGATGGTCTCACTTATTGCATTAAAGTGAAATAGAGACTCTTTCTTTGGCAACAGACAAACGGAGCACAGTCACAGACATTCAGGTCCAAACTGTCCTGAAGGACAAACTCGTGTCGTAAGAACATGACTCAGGGGTCACATCGTGTTTCTTTGTATTCTCTTTCAGGAATTTACACCACCAGCAAATGCAACAGACCTTGAGGGAACATGGAGGGTGTCCTTAGCAACAGATCTGCTTCAGGTCCACGTCAACTTCCTGCGAGGCAAAGTGCACCTTCTTCTTTCGAGTGCACAGGCATGCAAGCCAGATGTCAGCTGATCGACCGATCGCCCCATCCCGGGCGAAGAAATTTGTGTTTCCAAAGGCAAGAGGAGAAATGTGACACTGGTTAACCTGCACGCTGCTGGAAGCGGTGTGGAATGAGAAAGACGCAGCAGTCGTCGCATGCAGAGGAAGAGCTGAAAGGATAGGACTGTCTCAGCAACGCTTTGGATGGACAGGAGATGAACGCACCTTGGAAAGTAGATGTGACTCATGGACACGGTGACAAAGACCAAAGTGATGCTTTTGGGAAGCACTGCTCCAATAGCTGTTTTACTGGCACTCTCTTGCACTTTGTGTGTGAATGTACTTCAGTGTGGGTGAGCTAAGACTGAACGTTTCAGTGTCGTCCGTGTGCGTCTGTTTTCAGCGAGTCTGACCCTTACACTTATTTCTTTAGAGGGAAACACCCAGTTAATACTGACTACACCTGGGCATCAATTTCACTACTGGAGGCAGAAACTAACGTGGCCTCACTCATGGTTTCCACATTTTTCAACTTTGCCTCACAGAAACAGTCTCTCAGATTTTTTTCAGTGAATATTTTAATATATTTTTAAGTTGAGGAATTACTATTTATACAGATTTTTCTACTTTAAGCTCAATCTTTGACGTAGTGTCAGGTCTAACATGCTAGTTGGGCTCTTTGTCATGTTTTGTTGTGTAACACTGAACACATTTGCAAAGGTGTTTGCTGCTCTTTCTTTAGTTTTTTGATGATTGTGTGTACCTGATTGGCTGTTTGACACTGCATGTCCTTTCCAAATAACAAAGGCTTACATAGCTGATGTTCAGTTCCAGTGAGTTTGGGGGTGTGAGAGGTCAGTGAGGAGAGTTACATGAGAACTGTGAAGCTGCTACGTCATTGTCCGTGTTGTTGTTTTTGCCTGACTACACTCACCCAGTCTCTACACGCTGATAGCCAGACTGTCTGGAAAAACGTACAATTTACATCCTGTGTGGCTGTAATTGCAAATAGTTTTCCAGAGGCTGACGCGACGCCGTCTTCTCCCTCCCTCTATTGTTCGTCATCAAACCTCAGCCAGGCAATCAGTGAGCCCTGGGAACTCGAGGCTTTCTGTAAAATGGATGCTCAACTCTTTCAGATTAGTTAAGTGTTCTTCCTTGTTTTTTCCCTTATTTTTATATCTTGTCGTGCAAGTGCAAGATGTTTTTAAGGATGTTTGTATGCGTTTTCTTTCCTGTTTTGTGTTGTTTTGTCCCATCACTGTATGATTCCCTATTTAAATACGAAATGTTGTTCTCGGATAAAGAAAGGATGGATGGAAACACAACAAAGGGGAAGTTTGTGCATCTCGTTCATTATTTTTGCCTTTTTTTCCCCCTCTCGATGGGGTGAACAAGCAAGCACAAGTACAAGCTGCCACAGCAGAATTTACTGGTTCCACATACAAATTTTCCAGCCACGAATACAGAAATAACAGTTAAAGAAAGATACACTCTGGCAAGTTTTTATTTTTACCCAGATTTCAAACAATCCAGCATTCATTACATACATTTTGAGTTTTGAGACACAAATCACATTTAAACAGAGTCTACGTCTCAGTGACCCTCAGCTGAACTCGCACTGTAAACAATTTGACAAAACACTGTTGTGATGGAGCTATAGAAGTTAGTCTGCAGAGTAACAACTTCCTGGCATGTTTATTGTAGCTGCTACTGCCACCTAGTGGAGATTTACAACAATAACACCTGTTTGCTGCTTTCTTATCGGCATCTTTAAAACTTGAACACACAAACATTAAACACACATAAAAAAAAAAAAAAGTTGGCACAGCCACATATATATAAATTATAGGGCACACTAGTGTTGCTCCAAAGCATGCAGGCTGAAAAATGTATACAACACAAGAATAGCAAAGGTGGCTCTCCACATAAACTCAGTGTTTGTGATCTACTGGTTAACGAGGGAACAAACAGGGCCTGAGGACTAATGGAGAATCTCAGGCTGATCCACAGGAAACCCCCTGATTGGTCACTGAGCGTCAGGATAGAACACCTTTATGTGAATGGCTGAATTGTTACGTGTACGCGTCATCGGCTCTCCGGCCTCGTCAGGATCTTCGGGCTCCAGGTCGTCCACAAGCTCCACTGTGGAGGTGTTGGCTGCCAGCTGTAGCGCCCCCTGACTGCTGGCCTGCAGCTGAAGGGCAATGTTAATAGCCCGGTTGATGGCCAGGCCCAAGCCGTGAACACAGATCTCTCTGTGACCCCCACCTTCCAGAAGCTTTTGACAGCGCGCCAGCTGAGCCCGGAAGTCCGTCTTCATGTTGACGTAGACGTCGTTGCGTCTTTTTGGGAGCTTCCGGGGAAGACGCTTCCTTAGTGTGTACTCCACTGGGTCCATCTCAACAGCAGGTGAGCTGGAGTCTGTGTGTGCAGGGCCCGTCTGAGGGATGGAGGACATACTGGGGTTGCGTGGCTCCGTCATGTTTAGATTTGTGCCAGGGGATCAAGTTGTGGTAGCAGGTGGGGCCACACAAAGAAGCTGAGGAAAGTAGACAGAAGGTGGTGTAACATGGTCAGATTACCTCAGGATACCTTTCAGAAATACTATTCAGAATGGATCTAACACATCATCTCTATATCTGCACATAGAAAACCGACAGTAAGGTGACATATACACAACATTTCAACATTTAAGCATCCGGAGTCTCTACAGCATTTATGTTCACCCTGGACAGCAATCATGAGGTCATGCTGGATTTATTCTCAGCTCAGAATAAAATCTACAGTATGTAGTGATGTTGTTGCCATGTTGCTCTGTAGACATGAAGGCAGCCGTCAGGTTGTCAATAAGCTGCTCGCCACGGTATGTAGTAATCACTGTTTCAAAAAACCTGTACTGAGCTGTGGACAATCATTTATCTGTGGACTCACTGATGGAAATTTCCTGTTATTTATGATTCATCCCATTCTTAAAAACCCATTTCATCATGATGCCATGCTGGAGATGATGGGAGTATTTCTGATGACGGTGGTGCAGCTGAAACAAATTTAAGATTCGTGCATTTTATCCATCAAGTTTATCATCTGTTAGTAAATTTGAAGTTGAATAAATGTATCTGTAGTTTATCTGCAGTATCTGCTCAGTATTTACCCAGTGGTAAACAGTCTACCCTGTAGTGCATGTTTCTGTCATGCATTTTCCATTTCACTTAGTGGAACTTAAGGACTCTGGTTAAAAGGCTAAGCTTAAAGAGAATAAGTAGGAGTCACATTAGCAAATATAGTCACTTCCTGTAAAATCTCAGTTAATTTATATCGTTTCGTTGGTAGCAGGAAAATTACCTTAAGGACACACGAATACAAATCACCTTATTTGTGCATGACTAGATAAACAATTAATGCATAAAAAATAAATCAAATAATATTTTTAGATTTTTAATCATCTTGTGGTTTGCAGCTGTTCAAGCTGGCCCAAGATAAAAATGAATTCAACAACAAAAAGAGCGAAAGATGAGAACGGTCCCTGTATAACTCGAGTAATCAGTTTCGAAATGAAAATACATACAAACATCTACAGATACGCTCACCTGAGCTGTGCTGGTGAGCTCATATAGTTATCACATCTTCCAGTAACGATAACGTCCGTATCCCAAACAAACCCAGTGTCTCAATCTAACATTAATAAAGATGTACTTCTCTAGGAGCAACTCGCTAACAACGTGCTAACGCTATAAACAACAGTGCAGTGGCTAAGCTAAGCTAACCGTGTAAATGAAACACGAGTGTTTCCTCGGTGTCACTCCATCCTGGGAGTACTCTTACCTTCAGAGCACAGACTCAGGTCACAATGTTTCTTTATATCATGGCCAGTTTATACGGAGCATGTTTTTTAAGCTGTACCGCAAGCTTCCCTAGATAAACTGGTAGTTTATTCTCTGCGTACCGGAAGCTCGATAACTGGCTGGGAAAAGGTGGGTCACAGCGCCGCCTTCAGGCGGGTTTAAGACTTTCTGAAATAAAATGAATGAACGCAAAATACATAAACAGCGAAAACAAGAAGCTTTATATTCAGGACATACGGACTCGAACATATAATAACAAAAATAATTCAGAATATTTACCATCTGCAATTCTTCTATTTCTTTATGCTTCATCTTAAGGATAAACGTTGATTCCAACGTGTGCCTTGCCTTTTCTGATATCTGATCCATTCGAAGTTAGGAAAATGAAAACGGAAACTTTGTTCTTGGTAATTTGCCGTTATTTATTTATTTATTTATTTTGTAAATTATAAAAGCTAAGAGACTTGTCACGTGGTCATTAAACCAAAAGTGAAAATGATCATAGTTCCCCAACACCAACAGAATAGCAGGAGCGCTCTCACTGCTGCCACATTTGGAGATCTACAGGACGGTTTGTCCGTAAATTTACTGCATAAAGAAGAAAAAAGCCTGAAGCAGAAAAGAAAAGGCAGAGCTGTTATGTAAAGGTGAGTTGTTTTAATACTGTTTTGTAACAGATATCCCAGTGTGTGTGTCTGCGTATCATCTGATTTATGATTGTTTTAGGAATTCTGTCGCATAATAAGAACATTTTAATAAGTGCAGCAGAGAGAAGCAGCTGGTTCAGTCTAAACACCATTAATGTTGTAATGACAAACAGTTTTATGCATCACAGAGGGATCGATAAATTGATTTCCGGGTTGAGAACGGTGGGTGCTGGATGACGACGCAAGATCTTTCCTGAGTCTGCGCAAAGGGCGTGTGCTTATTCTGCAGAATAACTACATTTACCTTAGAATATTTAAATATATTGTAATGCTTTTCTAATTTAATGCAGGACTTAAAATACAGGACTCTTACTTGCTTATACTTCATTAAAGTATCTGAGTAATCTGAGTACTCCTACTCTGCAGAGCAGTTAAAATAATTTAAATAATGACTTTATTTGTAAAGCACTTTACAAAGAGTTTCAGACTTCAAATAAAAGCCCCACACAGTAATCCAACATAAAATAATTTTCTGTCTTCTGTGTTGTGCCACTTTTTAAGTGATATCTTCTGTATTAGGCCTGCAGGATTGCACAAGTGCCTTAAATTCACACCCTTCTTAATAAGATATTTTTTCCCATTTACCCTTTTTTTGATTGTCAGGGTGGTGGCCTTTGTGGTATACAGACTTTCAGACTTTCCTCTTATTACTTTGAGAGAGAAGATGCCTATTTAAACTGGACAGGAGGATGGGATGACAGGGTTTGACAGGCAAGGAACTACTTTCCTGAAACAAAAATACTGTCCTCATGAGAAAATATTTATGTGATGACTTCACTTGTTGTGTTGATGTAAAAGTGCTTTTGGGTGCATTGGGTTGTGACTATGATGCAGATGAGTGGAGGCTGTTCACTGACAGCACAAAAGCCAGCTTAAAATGTCTCCTGCTGCATACTGGAAATTAGTTTGCATCCAGGCCAGTCGGCAATTCTGTCCAGTTAAAAGGAACCTGTGAAAAAAATTAAATTGTGTTGGAGAAGCATAAACACAATGAGCAGAAATGTGAAAAAAAATGGATTTGCACAAAAGTGTATGTGATTGAATATTTTTATTGCTGCTTTTGAATCCATCATCATCTAGTTTCTGGAAAATGGCAGATTTAAAAAAAAAAATAAATAAAAAAAATTGCTGGGCAGTGAAAAAAAAAGCAGTAAAGATTGATTTTTAAAGTTTTAATGTAATGAAGTAACAATATCATGTTTTAGTAAAAAGGCTTGATATTAAGTGCATCCTGTGAGCAGCAATTATAAGTAAAATGCTTTATTATTATTAACATCACTAATCCCCCACAGATCCTGATCCTGCTCCTACCACTGCATGGAGGGAGAAACCGTGCATGATAAATAAACAGCTCAACTCTCGGCAACATAAAATCAAACAAAGAAAACTCCTTTGAGGCTCCCGAAGAAATGGACAGCAGTGAAACACTGTCTGTTGAGACGTCTATGAACACAAGTAAGTGAAAGGAATTCACTGAAAAAAAAATTAAGAAATATTTCAGATATTTTTTTTCCTTTTACAAAGTGCAGATTCAGTAACTCAAAGCAAACACAAATTAAAAACAGGTGTTCAAGGAGCGCTACAACTTGTTTCCTGATGTAGATGATCAAATTCAGATTCTTGTAAAAAACAGGAGCTACAATAAAACATATCTGCATTTGTTTGTGCATACGTTTGACCTCATCACAACAGCATGTGAGCCAAACAAACACATTTTTCTTTGCTTTTGTGGAGTTATTGTTACAGCCTCACTTGTATATGTAACGTTGAAAATCTAAAGTTATAGATGAATCTGACTGATGGCATTAGTGCTATTATTTTGAAGCCTTTCAGTGATCACACTGTTGATGTGATTTTACAACAACTGTGAAGTGGAGATATCATGTCTTCCCTGCCATGTAGTGGAAAATATAGTGGGCAAGAGTAAAAAGTATTTAAAGTACATAACACTGTGTTATTTTTTGTACACACTTGTCTTAACATGGCCATTATCTTGTCCAGCTTTAGACTTTAATACATCAGCTAGAACAGTGCACAGCATTTCTGCAGGGCCTTTAAAAAATTCCAGGGATTTTGCACAGGGACCAGTTCCCACAGAACCTAACTTCTGGACAACATACTGGAATGTAACTTTAGACCTGTGGATCAGCATTTTGAATTGTCTCAGAGGAAGCACTGTTCATTAGGCAGTAACTACCCATATGGAAAAGATATATATAAATCTTA
>NW_024582626.1:834224-848416 GCF_018398535.1 Haplochromis burtoni
CCCCGGACAAAGCGGATGAAAATGGATGGATGGATGGATGGACAACAGCTAACAAGATTACAACAGTCATACAGTATTCATACCATACTGTGTGAAAAACTTTCAGTCATTGTGGCCCAAAAAAAACTAGATGAGGATATTTTAAGGTTCTTGCATAAAGAAAATCATTAATTGATTTAAAGCATGTTTTAAATGGCCTTTTAAAATGCCAGTATTTTGTTAAAATTAAGATTCTCTGTATCCACAGAGACACAGCTGGAGAGGTTACTGGAGGACCTGGGCTTGGAGCAGTACTACAGAAAGAAACTATCACTCAGCAAAATACTTGAGCTCAAAAAGAGGACCATCACTGATGAACCTGCAAAGTGTAAATCAGACCAACTATGGCATTTTCTAAGGAAACTGATGATGGTTAATGTGACAGCTAGAAATGTGACATATACCTCAGAGTGTGACTCAAGCAGTGATGAGGATTCAGGAAGTACAGAGTTTGATTCTGACAGTTCAAACACAGATGACAAGGTGAACCCCCTTGATATAATCACTGCTCTCTTTGTGTGTTCTGATGGTTTTGTACAGCAGGAAATGGCACTAAAAATGTCCATGTGTCAGTTCTCTGTTCCTCTGCTGCTTCCCAATTGTGACACCAATCAGTGCACACTCATGCTGTGGGCCATGAGAGACATTGTTAAAAAGTACAGACCTCAGTCTCTGTCAGAGTCCAAGGGCTTCATTGAAGACAGAATCGTTCTGTCTGAACTTCCAATGATCTCTTTTGTCAGACTGGGTGAGTGCTCTTTGTCCAAGTCAGAGATTCTCAATAAGGTTCTGAGCAATTCTCAGCAGTACCATGACACCTTTGTTCACTACAACATGGAGTGTGGTGACAGTCCAAGAAGAATATCCAACGGACTGACTGAAATTACTTGGTATCTTCCTTGTGGAAACACAAACATTGATATTTTCAGTGAGCCAGTGGCTGTAGCTAACCTTCATGGGGACATTGCAAGCTTTCAAACACAATACTCCTTTCTGTGTCAGACATCTGCAGCAGTTTTTGTGTTCTTTGACCATTTAGGCTCTGGGTCTGAATTCAGTCTCCTTACCAACCAACAGCACAAGGCACAGATCTTCTTAGTGGGTAACTATTACAGCAAGCGGTTCAGTAAAGATGCTTTAGAAAAAGTAGCAAACAAATTGGGCTTGACTAATGACAAGATCACAATTATTAGGAAGAAACAGAAAAATGAAGCAGACTTTGTGAAAAGTTTGAGAAAAAGAGTCAGAGATGTGGTGGAAAACTCAGCAATAAAGATCCCAGTGGAGCAGATGGCAGACATTGCCTATAAACTGGGAATCCTGGTTGATGAAGACTCTCCAGAGTGTCAGACTGCAAAGACAAATGCAGAAGCCATCACTGCAGAAATTCAAGACATCCATAAATACAAAGAAGATCAGCTTCCACGGCAAGGTGAAATATGGAAAGAACTGACCTGCTTAGAGAAGGAAGAATTTCGACTTCAACATATCGAGTCTAGAAATATTGAAGATTACAAAAGTGAACTTCAGATGCAGAAAGAACAACTGAGGAAAAGGCAGAACTCTTATAACATGTCGACAGCTATGACATGTTTCATTAATGCAATATCAAGCCCAGGAGCAGAGAGGTTTTATTTCCTGAAATGGATGCAAATGAACTTGGATAACCTGTCTTGTATAAAACTGTCGGAACTTCGGGAGAAATATAAAGAAAAATGTAAGAACTCTGAGAACAACAAGGAGATCAAAGAAATTGACAGACAAATTTCCAACAGCTCACTGGGGACTGAACACTTCTTCCGTGAAATGGGTCAGATCTATGAAGCCTCACTGTCCCTTCCACAAACAGATCCAGCACGTCAGCAGTTGCAGCATCTGCCCAAACTGTGTGCAGAGTTGTTGCTTGATGGATTTCCTCTTGAGCTTGTAGATGGAGATGCATCCAACATCCCTCTCAGATGGGTGAGTGATGTTCTCTCTCAGCTCAGTGACTTGGTGTCTCCAAACAGAAAGATCCTGGTAGTCACAGTTATTGGAGTTCAGGGCACAGGAAAGTCCACTCTCCTTAACACCATGTTTGGAGTGCAGTTTGCAGTCAGCAGTGGTCGATGTACTCGAGGTGCCTTTATGTTGCTCATCAAAATCGATGAAGATATGAAAAAAGTCCTAAACTGTGACTTCATGCTGATCATTGACACTGAGGGCTTAAAGTCACCAGAACTTGCACAACTAGACAACAGCTATGAGCACGACAATGAGCTTGCTACACTTGTTGTGGGACTGAGTGATGTCACCATTGTTAATATTGCAATGGAGAATTCAACTGAAATGAAGGACATCCTACAAATAGTTGTGCATGCTTTTCTCAGGATGAAGGAGGTGGGCAAAAAGCCGAAATGTGTGTTCGTTCACCAGAATGTGTCCGATGTTTCAGCCCATGAGAAGAACTTACGAGACAGGAAACTGCTCCTGGAACAGTTGAATGAGATGACCCAGGCAGCAGCCAAAATGGAAAAGAAAGAGGAGAACAAGAGCTTCACTGATGTGATGGAGTACAGTCCAGACACTGGGAACTGGTACATTCCTGGACTCTGGAATGGAAACCCACCAATGGCACCAGTCAGTGCAGGGTACAGTGAGGCTGTATATGAGCTCAAGAAACACATCATCCAACTGCTGGGAAACTGTGAGTCATCTGCTAATGATATCTCTGAGTTTAAAGAATGGATGACAAGTCTGTGGAATGCAGTAAAACATGAAAGCTTCATCTTCAGCTTCAGAAACAGCCTCGTAGCTGATGCATACATGAGACTCTGCACAGAATTCAACAAGTGGGAGTGGGAATTCAAAAAAGAGATGTACATCTGGGTAACAACCGCAGAAACAAGAATTTCCAATTTTGGTACAATTGCAGCAAAATCTGAATCTTCTGACATGAGAGAATTTCTCACATCTTTGAAAAGTGAAGCCTCCACAGTGCTGTCCACATGGGAGACAAAACTTCTAGATAATCTGACACATTATTTTCAGCAAAAGGAGTACCATGTTTATCTGGTTGAAGGATACAGAGAGGAATTCTTAAACAGTGCACAGATCCTTCAGCTTGAAATGGAGAGATCTGTTTTTAATCTGCTCATGATGGCAGCAGAAATCAGACAGGGAATGACAGAAATTGATAAAATCAAAGAGAACTGTAAAAAAGAGATTGAAAAGGCAGTTCATGTGTTGATAGATAAATGCAGAAAGAAAAATGTCCAGATGACAGACAAAGAGCTGGACAAAGAGTTTGATAAGATGTGGAATGAAACACTGGAGAAACTTTCTTTTTGTGAACAAAAGACCTTCAGTGTCTTCACCAGCGTATGTCACTTCCTGCAAATCAATCTGTCACACAGGGGGAGTCATGTATGTGAATTATTAAGTCAAAAGAGTCTGGAAGATTGTGGAAAAGAGCCTTTCAAATATACAGCTGAAGGATTCTACAACAAATTGAAACAAAAGCAAATGAAATTATTAGGCTTTAACAATCCCACTATGGTTTTAGAAGAACTGGCTGGCAATATCATAGATGCCTGCACTCTGTTTGTGAGAGAAGAAGTGAAAAGAAAAAAGAACTACTCAGATACTTACATCCAGGAAATCCTACACATAATTGATGAGAAACTACAAAACAAGCAAGATGTTAAGACAAACATTGAGTTTGAAGTTTCTCTGAAACAGCACATCTGTGGATTTGCAGCCAGAGAGTTTCAGAAGATGCACGAAGATTTCATCCAAGCAAATGATCCCTACAGATGTCTGATGAAAAACAAGGAAAAGTTTCGTGATGATTTCATTGATGTGTTCCATGAAAGAGACCAGTGTCAGAAGAAGGCAGAAGAATTCACCAACCAGTGCTTGAAGCCTGCTGTTGAAGACTTTATCAGTCGATCCCTGGGACTTGATATTACTGGTGAAATGCTGACATGTGAGCAGTTCAGTACACGGATGTGCTTCCAGTATTCACTTTTACTGGATTTAGTTTCAAAGGATGATTTTCAAAACTATGTGAGCTATACTGACTCATATGAGAAATATGTCAAGACATGGATTCACCATCAAATAGTGGAGCATTTCTCAACTGTGTCAGTATCTGAGTTTGAGCACCGACATCTCCAGTCATGTATCAGAAGCATAAACGATGCCATCAACAAGGCCAAAAGAGGAATGGGTGATGACTTGAAGACATTTGTTGAAGATGTTTGTAAAGAACTTGGTGACAAACTGGTCATTTCCCAGGATGCTCTTGGTGCTTTCATGATCCTGAACAATGCTGACAAGGAACAGTTTGCTCACTCGCTCACAGTGTCTGTGATTGACATGGCACAAGACCTCAAAAAAGAGTTTCAAACATTGAACTTTGAAGTGAAACTACAGCATCTCCATATGCAGCCCCAGAATGAGCTTTTCAACAAACTGGTTGGTTGTGGCAAACAGTGTCCATTCTGCAAAGCTCCCTGTGATGCAGGAGGAGGAGGCCATACTGGGCACTTTGCTGCACTGCATCGCCCTCAAGGTCTGGGAGGATTTAGTTGGCCAAATACACAAAAACTGATCACTGACATATGCTCTTCTCTTGTGATCAGTGACCAGCAGTTTTGTTGCAGTGATACAAACCATGAATATCACCCTTACAAGAGATACAAGGCAATTTACCCAGACTGGAAAATCCATCCAGATGTGAGCCTTGAAGCATCAGACTACTGGAAATATGTGATAGCAAAGTACAACATGGACTTTGCCAAACAGTATAAAACAGAACCTGCTGATATTCCTGCTACTTGGAAAAATATCACAAAACAGCAGGCAGGAAAAAGTCTCAAAGAGTCTTTTTATGTCCGATGAGATTACTGGAATTTCAACTAATTTTCTTCTGGTGTACAGAAAAACCAAATATAATAATAATATACTATATTATATTATAATATAATAACATATAAAAAAGTCAAACAGTATGAGACAAAACTAAAGGTATCATTAGTGGATATATATGTTCAAGCATTATAATTTACAATGAGGAAAAAAACCCACTGCAGTTTGTGTTCATCTTCACCCAAGTCAGCATTTAATATTTAAAAAAATCAAAGTAAATCATGTTTATTAAAAGATTTTTTCTGTTTTTCTTTTAATTAAGTGAATGTCATGTAATAACCTTTATTTATTGCTTTTGTTTATGATCAAATATTTAAATTTATGTTTCACAAAAATCAGTCTGTATGTGATATTGCATTAATAAGACAAGAAATAAACAAAAACACACCCAGGAAGTGCGTGAGTTATCTGATATCAATTTTTTGTTTTCCATCTGAGCAGAAATTTTTTATAGACTGTGTTTATTATTTCTTTTGTTTTCGTTCATTCTCTTCTTTCTCTAGTGACTGTTGACATGACAGGAACAACATGACATGACAGTCAAAAGTTTTGGACAAACCTTTAAAGGTTTCTATTTATTTTTACAAATTTCTACATAGTAGATACAAACTGAAGACATGAAATATATGAAACAAGATATGTGGAATTTTGTAGCAACGAAAAATTGATAAATAACTCTAAACATGTTTTTATATTTTAGTTTCCATAAAGCAGCCACCCTTTGCTTTGCTGACTCAATGAGTTTCATGATGTAGTCACCTGTAATGGTTTTCACTTCACATGTGTACCTTGTCAGGGTTCACTGGTGAAATTTCTTGCCTCCTGGAACTCGGACCATCAGTTGTGTTGTGCAGAACAGTTTGGTACACCTGATTTCTAAATGGTACTGTATACAGTAGCATAAAACTAAACTGTAGTCTAAAAGGTCAATTCTGACTTACAGGGAGTGCAGAATTATTAGGCAAATGAGTATTTTGTCCACATCATCCTCTTCATGCATGTTGTCTTACTCCAAGCTGTATAGGCTCAAAAGCCTACTACCAATTAAGCATATTAGGTGATGTGCATCTCTGTAATGAGAAGGGGTGTGGTCTAATGACATCAACACCCTATATCAGGTGTGCATAATTATTAGGCAACTTCCTTTCCTTTGGCAAAATGGGTCAAAAGAAGGACTTGACAGGCTCAGAAAAGTCAAAAATAGTGAGATATCTTGCAGAGGGATGCAGCAGTCTCAAAATTGCAAAGCTTCTGAAGCGTGATCATCGAACAATCAAGCGTTTCATTCAAAATAGTCAACAGGGTCGCAAGAAGCGTGTGGAAAAACCAAGGCGCAAAATAACTGCCCATGAACTGAGAAAAGTCAAGCGTGCAGCTGCCAAGATGCCACTTGCCACCAGTTTGGCCATATTTCAGAGCTGCAACATCACTGGAGTGTCCAAAAGCACAAGGTGTGCAATACTCAGAGACATGGCCAAGGTAAGAAAGGCTGAAAGACGACCACCACTGAACAAGACACACAAGCTGAAACGTCAAGACTGGGCCAAGAAATATCTCAAGACTGGTTTTCTAAGGTTTTATGGACTGATGAAATGAGAGTGAGTCTTGATGGGCCAGATGGATGGGCCCGTGGCTGGATTGGTAAAGGGCAGAGAGCTCCAGTCCGACTCAGACGCCAGCAAGGTGGAGGTGGAGTACTGGTTTGGGCTGGTATCATCAAAGATGAGCTTGTGGGGCCTTTTCGGGTTGAGGATGGAGTCAAGCTCAACTCCCAGTCCTACTGCCAGTTTCTGGAAGACACCTTCTTCAAGCAGTGGTACAGGAAGAAGTCTGCATCCTTCAAGAAAAACATGATTTTCATGCAGGACAATGCTCCATCACACGCGTCCAAGTACTCCACAGCGTGGCTGGCAAGAAAGGGTATAAAAGAAGAAAAACTAATGACATGGCCACCTTGTTCACCTGATCTGAACCCCATTGAGAACCTGTGGTCCATCATCAAATGTGAGATTTACAAGGAGGGAAAACAGTACACCTCTCTGAACAGTGTCTGGGAGGCTGTGGTTGCTGCTGCACGCAATGTTGATGGTGAACAGATCAAAACACTGACAGAATCCATGGATGGCAGGCTTTTGAGTGTCCTTGCAAAGAAAGGTGGCTATATTGGTCGCTGATTTGTTTTTGTTTTGTTTTTGAATGTCAGAAATGTATATTTGTGAATGTGGAGATGTTATATTGGTTTCACTGGTAAAAATAAATAATTGAAATGGGTATATATTTGTTTTTTGTTAAGTTGCCTAATAATTATGCACAGTAATAGTCACCTGCACACACAGATATCCCCCTAAAATAGCTAAAACTAAAAACAAACTACAAACTACTTCCAAAAACATTCAGCTTTGATATTAATGAGTTTTTTGGGTTCATTGAGAACATGGTTGTTGTTCAATAATAAAATTATTCCTCAAAAATACAACTTGCCTAATAATTCTGCACTCCCTGTATTTGAATCATATTAACTGTGTTTCTGATTATAATTAAACTAAATCAGACAACTGAAATCAGTGCAGCTCACGAGTGTGACTTGTTCCCATCAGTGGAAGTCCCCCTTTTTTGGAGTTTAGTTTGGGTTCTTGGGCGCAGTGATGGCATAGTAAGGGAGCTGTGAGCCTTTTTGAACTACTGTGTCAAAAACTGGTTCATAAGCTTCATTCATTCATTACTCTCACAGGTGACATCTGCTGGCAATGGTGGTTTATGTACTGCCAAAAGAAGCCTTGCGTGTGTGATGCACCTTTCATACGTATTTTAAAATGATTGCAAGAATTTCTCAAATATCCTGACAGCCTGACTTCATTTTACACATCTTTGTTTTGTGTGTTCCATCTTAGAAAAATCTGCTTGACTAATTCGATCTACAAAATAATAATTAAAAAATAAAACATTGAGAAACATTGTTGATTGTTAATTATATCCTGGGTGGGGAAGATGGTTTTGACATAATGCAATAAGGCAGTTGTGTTGTGTTTGTATGGAAATACAAACATTGATATTATCAGTTTCATTATCATTTTCATCTCACATTTATTTATTTCCCACATAATATTGTAATATTCTATTTATTTACAGTAACAAAAGCACCCCATGAAAGATATAGACCTGTAAGTATATTTAATTTGAATAAACACTGAGAGTAAATTTATTTCTCTATTTTTTTTTGGTGACACCAGCTTAAACTATTCCTACACCTGGGAATGCTTCCTTGATGGCTCCATTGTTGAGAAGTCCAAAATACACTTATGCAACACACATGAAACATGTTTGAGTCTAAATAGCACTGAGTGTTGCACCAAAGTCTGAATGAAGCTCTTTGGTGCGACACTCCACAATTTGATGGTCAAATTGAGGCTTGAACAAAACAGAAACACTGAAATGTCTGAAGCATTTGCACTGAAATTGTTTTGACATTTCAAAACAATATGAAACCACAGTGATACCTGCTGCTCAGTTTGGCTATCGTTACATCTTGATAATGCTATTCTGTGAAACAATGATGTAAACAAGTCCTGCTCATTTCTAATAAAAATACTGGTTGATTTTTAAGTTATCTAGGAGTTTGTGTCATCATGTTTGTTCTACATTGTCAAGCATCATTATAGAAGCTGGCATATCATTAGGATTTATTTTTAATTACTTAAAAATATATATTTAAATGGAAATAAGACTGAATGTGCTCTCCTTCTTTATGAGAAGGTAACATTAATAACATTTTCATGGGTCTTTTCATTTCAGCCAGTCACAACAGTCCGCTTAAAACGTGGTCCTGATTACATGTTTAAATGATCCTCTGCTGAGCAACCTCTGGACCATAAAGAAACTTTCCTTAGCTTTATAGCTACAGCTGTGTCTCTTGTATGAGGATGAAGTCACATGAAACATTTTCTGATGTAAGTAAGAAAAAAAAAACAGAAGAGACAGACATGACAGCAGAGGCAGTTTTTACAAAAACATTTGAATGAATTTAGTGCACAGCTCTCTCTCTCTGCTGACAGAACTCAGTGTAGCTCACCCAACACTCTCCATCTTTCTTGCTTTCTCTCAAGTGGTAGCCAGGGATGTCACCACGCCACCAAAGGGAGGGCAGGGCTGGGTGGCAAAATTTGGGCCCCCCAAAATTTATTGCTCAAAACAAATGATTATGGATTTTGACATCTTATTTGTTTTTCATATGTACTTATTTTCAGTGATATCTTTAATAGCAGGAAATCAAATGGGCGTATCATTTTTTCTGTCTCCCTTTGTTGCCATATTTTTCAAGTAACCCATATTAGACAACAGCATAATAAAACAGGAAATTCTGTTTTGCCATCCAAATATTTTTGGTGGCCCCCGTATGATGTGCCTGGCTCACCCAAAGCATCTGCAGGCCAGGGACATAAAAAAAATGCTGTTCATGTGAAATTTTGGAGTTTATTTAATGTTGTTGTTGTTTTGTTTGTTTGTTTTCCTCCAACGGTAGGTGCAGTCTGACATCAATTCATGGCGCCATTTTATGTTCAGACCACCTTAAAGGTCTCCAACACCTACCTTTTTGTTGATGGCTTGACCTGTTTTGATGCTAGAAATCAGAGCGATCACAGTGAGGTCTTTAGTGCAACACCCTCTTTTTATTTGTGAATTTTAATTTCAGGTTTTGTTATTTTTGTTTCCAAATACATATTCTTTGCTGCTAGAAGCAGTATTTACAGGATATGAGTCAAGTCCTTATGTATCTTATCTTGCCCAAAATATAAATAGCTGGTTGTAGGACTACATTAATTTTCAACACCTGTCTGAAAGGTGTTGAAAATAATCCTATATATAAACAGACTGGTCGGTATGGGCCAAAGTATCTAGTGTAAAGTGTATCAGATCAGCAGTAACATGTTTAGCTGCAGGTTCACGTTAAAACGCTGTCTGTCTGAGTGATGTGAGCTTTCTGGGGAAAAGGTGGTCTTATCAGGAGAGATGGCATCCACACTACTTTACATGGAGCACCGCACATTTATAGAAATCTGACTGAATGGATTCAAAACCCCAAAATGTGGATCTCCAGACCTTGGACCAGGAAGCAGAGTTACAGTCTTACACACATCTCTGCAACCCCAAACAGAAACAGAGACAAACAGAAAACCATAAAAATCATTTCAGTATAAAAAGTCACAAAGAAAGAACAATAAAACATCCTCAGCTACACCAAAGAGTAAAACAGTTACAGGAAAAGAATTAAACATTAGGTCTCTCTCTTCTAAATGATTTAATAATGATCAACATATTTATTCTGCCTTACAGAGACAGGATTGCACATATTGAAGGCTCTCACTACTTGAGAAAAGTCTGTTCATGTCCTTTTTGTATTCAGTCTCTGTGTTGATCTTCCAGTTCAGCCTGTTTTCAATGTACTATGAGTATAAGGTACTTGTACTTCAGCTGATGATTGTTTCACGATTACATCACAAAATTATCCATCAGTGCTTCGAACTCCTCCTCCTGCCATCACTATTAAATCCAGCCTCTGCAGAATCAGAGTATTTCTGAAGGTGTCTTGACTCAGACTTGTACTGAAAGTCTGAGTGTATAAAGTCCAGGACAGAACTGTCCACCTGTGGAGCTCCTACTGCACATCACTAAATCAGACAGAGCTCGGCCCAGTCTCACATACTGTGGTCAGTCTGTCAGGCAGTCAGTGATCCATAAGGTGGTGTTTACTGACATTACTGTGGTTTTTTTTTCTCACTAGCAGCAGCTGAATCATTTTGAATGCACTTGAGAAATCAAAGAAAGTGATCAATAACCCTGCAGGAAGTAGATGATTTCATCATCCAAGTTCGAAAGCTACAATCCATCACAATAACTGATCTCTCAAAGCAGACATGGCTCTCTTATGCCTAAATACGGGTGAAGGATTAAACTGCTCACCCTACTGTCTAAAACAGGTATGAAGAACAGGACTGCAACAACTTAGGTTTTTCCTCATTTATCTGTTCATTGCCTTTCTTTTCTGTGCTGCAGGCTGTGACCCAGTAATCAGTCTTAATGTGCCATCTTGAAGCATGTTTGAGTCTCTAAAATGCATCAGGAAAGGGGAGATCTGGAGGATCTACTATATCCTGAGTAATGTGTTTTACTAATGACGTATAAAAGAGACATAACAAACAGGGAGTGGAAACAGGACTCTGTAAATATGTAGGAGTGTGCTGCAACAAAACAATGAACACCAGCAGCATCTGTGCCAAACATCGTTTTTAACTGACATTGCTGTAATGGCTCGGAGGCATGAATACCTCTCGTGTTAGCTCCTTTCATGTCTTCTTCACCTTGTCTGTTCACTCGTCATGTGTGAGGGACTGAGCTGCAATTTGATGATTGGGGAAATAAGAGCAAAGGAATCAAGGATGTAGAATCCAAAATATAAGAAAAGGGGGAATAATTTGTTTCTGTGTTATCTTAACTGTTAAACTGCATTCAGTATTTCCTGGATGAGAGAATTATTCTGTCTCTGGCACAGACTTAAAAGTCTCACTCATCACACGGACCCAGCCAAATACTTTAGTAGTAGTCTGCTGTAACGAAACAATGGATGTGCTATATTTAACTGGCATTGCTTTAAAACGACTAAAGCAAGGATGTCTGATATGGTTAAAGCCTCTTAGCTCCTCTCTACATGTTTTCCTCGCCTCACTTGCTCACTTCTCTGGTGGGAGGAGCTAAGATATACTGATAGGTTCAAGGAAATGAGAGCAAAGAAATCAAGGATGCATGAACTGAAAAATAAGAGAAGGAAGAATTTGTTCATTTGTTGGTTCGGCTGTTTCCTCGCTGGTGGCATTTCCTGGATGTCAGAGTTGATCTGTGTCAACTACTTGACACGTGAAGACTGAAAGCACACGCATAAAAACCTTAAAGAATCAGAGAAGGAGGATAAGTTCAGTGAATGTTATCAGCAGATTTAAGGTAGGGCTTTACTCTATTTGTAGCCATTGTGTAAGTGAACCCACACTTGTGTGCATTGCACTCTTAGCTACTTCACCCAGCTCGCTCACCAACACCTGTGACGCCGGACTGGTAAATGGAATGTTTCTTATTTATGTTACACTTTTCTACTCTAACTGAGCAATCGAAGTGCTTTTTATTATAAGCTACAGTCAGGTAGAGCAGAGGGTCCCTAACAATTCATATCTTTAGGAATCAAATCAAATAATAATAATAATAATAATAATATAACTGTCAGAGTGGAATAAACTCTTTTGTCTCTCAGACATCTCTGGACAGTAAAGAACCTTTTCCTCTTTTGATCTTTTTGTTTCCAGTCTTTAAGTTTTTAAGAACTTTTCATGTGAGACTGCGAAGACTGTCCACCCACAGCTGCAAAGTCTTAAATCTTAAAAATAAAATAATTAGTAAAATTAGATTCAGAAAATGGCAGAAACATTACCCCAGCAGTGTAATGAGTCATGATGGGTAATGAGTAAGTCAGTGAGTTAAATAGCAAAGCATCACACAGTTGCTGCAGACTTTTACAGACACTCTTGTTTTGAAATCTGGTGGCTGTGGAGGCCATTTAAGTTCAGTGAACTCCTTTTAATGTTCATTATAACAGTTTGAGATGATTTAAACTTTGGGACAGGGAACTTCATCCTGCTAGAAACATCTGTCTGAAGGTGGATGCACTGTCTTCATAAAGGGGTGGAGATGGTCAGCAGCAACACTCAGACAGGCAACGGCATTTAAATAACTGCTCAGATGGTCCTGAGTGATATAAAGTACATCAGCAACAGCAGCATGAACTGTTGATACAAGGCAGGATGGATCTAGGCTTCCATGTCATTTTGTGCTAAGTTCTGACCCTAACATCTAAATGTCACAGGAGAAATCACACAGCAGTTTTATGAAATATTCAGACCAGCCTGTCTGGCACCAAAAACCAAAATCTTTAATTACTTTTCTTCCCCATCAGCAGGTCATCTTGAATAAAATTCAATGTGGAGCTGCTCTTTATCATAATCCTGTCATAAAATAATAATAAATAATGTTATAAAAACAATAAAAGTATTCAATATAAGAGAGATCAAAGCTATAATTATTTTTAATAAAAGTGTGTTTGTCATATATATATGTATATATATGATTAAAGTTTTTATAGAAATGCGTAGATGTGTGTTGTTCTATTTGGCTTATTACTTTCTAATGCAGGGAAAAGACATTGGCAAAGAAACACCTACTACATAAATAGTTTGATTTGAAGTTGCTCTTTTGAGTCCTCTCTATTGACTGTGACATCCTGCTATTAACAGTTTCATGGTATTGCTTTATTTGCTTTAAACAAACCTCACAGGGTGGTAGAATATGTCTGCGGTGCAGAGGTCCGTGGATTGCCTCTCCGTTGTCTTTGTTCACAGCAATGAAGGCAGTGAAAGAACTGCTCACTCCTGATTGCACACTGAGCTGCACCACCTTCTCCTTCACTCCTCCATCTTGCTGTCCTCTGAGCTCTCTCTCCTTCATCTCCAGGGAACGAATCAGAGTGCGAGCACCCAACCTGTGGACTGTTAATCTGCAGACAAGGAAGAAAACATTTACAGTTCTAATGTTTCCTATTTTTGCTACATTAGTACATCACTGACTTTTCTGTTTTTCACTCCACTCTATCCTTTTCAGACGTGGAGGCTATTGCACCACTTGGTTAAGACTCACAATGATAACATGATTGAAGATAGCGGTCTACAGAGGATTAAAATCAAAATCAAATGTGAAAATTTGCTTCAGAGTTGAAATATGCCATTAACTCTGTTATCAAAGTTAGAGTTTTAACAATATAAATGATGCAGGTATAACAAACCTTACTTGATATTACTGACACACACCTGAACTAGTTCGTCCTCTCTCTTCAGTTGCACTCAGTTAATTCAACTCAAAAATGTCTAATTCCAGCCATTTCCACTTACTACTGGTGTCCTCAGGGACCTCTACCATTTCTTATCTGGCCACTTCCAATTGGTCATCTCTCCTACACATTTAATATCAATTTTCTCTGTGTTACGTTCCCCTGGGGGGGTCTAGGCGGTGAGGGGAAAGTAAAAGTGACCGGGTCAGAAAAAGGAGTCAAGGAGGCGAAACAGTTAAATAAAACAGTTTTATTGAAGTAGTTCAACTAAAAGAGACGGACAAGCCGCTATCACCATATAAGAAACACAAACAAAACT
>NW_024582626.1:848441-853650 GCF_018398535.1 Haplochromis burtoni
AACGACGTAGACTGGGACATGTTCAGAGCATGCGCAGTCGACATCAACGAGTTTACGGAAGTAGCAGTATGCTTCGTCAATATGCTAGCGGAGGAGATTATCCCCACTGCGAGAGTCACCACATTCCCAAACCAGAAACCGTGGATGGACAGATCGATCCGCACTGCAGTAAACGCCAGGACCGCCTCCTACAACGCGGGTCTCGCCACTGGCGATATGAGCGCCTACAAAGCGGCCTCATACGGCGTGCGGCGCGCGGTGAGAGATGCCAAACGCAGGTACCGGGAACGTGTGGAGTCCCGCTTCCACCAGGGCGACACACGGAGTATGTGGCACGGACTACGCACCATTACGGACTACAAAGCCAGGGACACTGCGCCGATCAACGCCGACTCTGCATTCACCAACGAGCTGAATCGGTTCTACGCCCGTTTCGAGGTTAGCCAGGCGGCTAATGCTATCTACCGCCTGACTACCGAGGACAGTGACGTCATCAGCGAGAGACCGGTGACCAGCATCGCGGAGCATGACGTCCGAGCGGCACTGAGGAGAGTGAACACAAGGAAAGCGGCGGGGCCAGACGGCATCACCGGCCGTCTGCTGCGCTGCTGTGCTGACCAGCTAGCAGGTGTGTTCACTTACATCTTCAACGAGTCCCTGGCGAAGTCTGTGGTCCCCACATGCTTCAAAAGATCCACCATCATCCCTGTGCCCAAGAACAGCAAACCCTCATCCCTGAACGATTACCGGCCAGTTGCACTGACCTCGGTAGTAATGAAGGTGTTTGAGAGGCTGCTGAAGAACATCATCTCCTCCTCCATCCCAGACACCACAGATCCGCTGCAGTTCGCCTACAGATCCAACAGATCCACAGAGGATGCCATCGCCCACGTCCTACACACCACTCTCAGCCACGTGGACAAGAAACAGGGTAACTATGTGCGAATGCTGTTTGTTGATTACAGTTCAGCGTTTAACACAATAGTGCCCTGCAGACTGTTCACAAAGCTGAGGGATCTGGGACTTAACAGCCGTCTGTGTGCATGGGTGTTGGACTTCCTCACTGGCAGAACTCAGGTGGTGAGGGTGGGCAGGTGCTTCTCCAACAGCATCACCATCAACACAGGAGCACCTCAGGGATGTGTCCTCTCGCCACTGCTCTACTCCCTCTACACTTCAGACTGTGTGGCCACCCATGGCTCCAACACCATTGTGAAGTTTGCTGACGACACAGTGGTGTTGGGTGCCATCTCCAACAACGATGAGGCGGCCTACATGGATGAAGTGAAGAATCTGGCATCGTGGTGCCAGGACAACCACCTCCAGCTGAACGTCAGCAAGACCAAGGAGCTGGTGGTGGACTTCAGAAGGGGTCAGCACAGAGACTACAAGCCCATTATCATCAATGGAGCTCCAGTGGAGAGGGTGCAGTCCTTCAAGTATCTTGGTGTCCACATCTCCTCAGACCTGACATGGGCTGCCCACATTCAGGTCCAGACCAAAAAGGCTAGGCAGCGCCTGTATCACCTACGACAACTGAGGAAGTTCAGGGTCTCTCCAAAGATCCTCAGGATTTTCTATACAGGCGCTGTGGAGAGCATCCTCACACAGAACATGACATCGTGGTTCGGGAACAGCTGTGTGAAGGACCAAAAAGCTCTCCAGAGAGTGATCCGTACAGCAGAACGCTGCTGCAGGATTGCTCTCCCCCCGCTTCAGGACACCTACACCAGGAGATGCCGGACTAGAGCAGCGCAGATACTGAAGGACCCGTCCCATCCTGGCAACAAACTGTTCCAACTTCTGCAATCTGGTAGAAGGTTCCGCATCTTCCGGGCAAGGACAGAGAGACTCAAGAGGAGCTTCTATCCCCAAGCCATCCGTGCCCTAAACACACACACCCGCCCTCTCACATCATCTATAATTGACTGAGACAGGACTCTTCCAGACACTAAACCAAGGCACAATGTACATTTCAATTCCTTTAATTTTAAATATGTTTATATTGTCTATCCTGTAAAATAGTCAGATGTCTATTCATATTAATGTACAGAATTCACCTGCTTGCTGCTACTACTGCACATTATGTATATACTATATATATATATATATATATATACTATATATATCCATATATATATATATATATATATATATATATATATAATATTATATAATTGTTACGTTCCCCTGGGGGGGTCTAGGCGGTGAGGGGGGAGTAACAAAAGTGACCGGGTCAGAAAAAGGAGTCAAGGAGGCGAAACAGTAAAATGAAACAGTTTTATTGAAGTAATTCAACTAAAAGAGACGGACAAGCCGCTATCACCATAAAAGTAACACAAACAAAACTCAGGCGTTGGTCAGTAATGCCAAAAAGTCAAAAGGAAAACGCAGCTCACCAGCTGGAAACCACAAAACACAGCTCACTAGCTGGAAACACCACAAACACTCAGCTCACTAGCTGTACCCACACAAATGGCACTCTGGCCCAGAGCTCACCCTGCTCTGGGCTTAAATACCTTTAATTGCTGATGGGAGTCAGCTGTACAGGAGGGAAAGGTGGCATCTCAGGCAGGAGGTAGTGGGACACGCCCACACAGGCACCCTCAGGAGAGAGAGAGGGAGAGGCCCTGCTAGGGCCGTAACACCCCCTCCCATAAATGCAAACCCATGGTTTGTCAAATTACAATAACCAAAAGTGAGTCCATAGCCGTTCCATGGAGAAATTGCAGGCTTTCCACCTACCAAACCCCATAGCAACGGGTAGGCATTGCCTGCGGAAGCTGCCAATCCCATCTCAGTGGGTTCACAACATTGCCAGAGAGTGGCCCCAGACCCTCGAAACAGTGTCCCATGGGATAGCCAGGGCTTCGAACCATCACGTGTGGAGAACCCAGCAGGCAGCTAGCAGGCTTCACTGAAACACAGACATGATTGTTAGCAAAGGGTGCAGGTCTGAATGGTGGTTTTAAACATGAACCGGAGAAAGGGTCAACCAGCGGCAGCTCAGGGTTAGTTGGCCTCGTACACTGATTACGGGGTGCTACCGAGCAATTGTGCTCCAGGTTTAGCCTTTTAGTAGGCCTGGCAGGCTTGTCAGTTTGAGAGCCACGACTGACTTTTCTCAAAGCAGGCCCCTTTTGTGTTGAGTGGGCTTTCTGTTTGAGTGCCAGTTTGACACAATTGGCAACCACATGGCCAGGCTTGTGACAGAAAAAACACAGTTTGGGCCTAGGTCTTAACACCATAACTGCGTTTTCCTTCTTAGCTGGCCCACTCTCACCTGTCCAGGATGCGCTATAGTGCAGAGGGATATCCTGTCCTACAGCACTTGCTTTGTGAGTCAGCTTAAACTCATCTGCCAGGGTGGCAGCTTGCTGTAGAGTTGTAACCCTCTGTTCACTTAAATAAAGGGCCACAGACTTAGGAACAGAGTTTTTAAAATCCTCCACCAGCATAAGCTCACGTATGGACCCCACATCTTTAACCTGACTTGCCGCACACCACCTATCAAAGAGCCTCGCCTTCTCCCTGGCAAAGTCAAGATAGGACTGTCCCTGCGCCAACTCCAACCGTCGAAAATGCTGCCTGTAGGCCTCAGGTACCAGTTCATAGGCTTTGAGGACGGCCCTTTTGATCTTTTCATAAACTAGGCCGTCCTGCCCAGACAGACCAGAACACGCTTCTTGAGCCTTACCTGTCACCCGACACAGCAACATCACCCCCCACACATCTTGAGGCCAGTGCAGTTGCCAGGCGTTCGAACACACTGAAAAAGCTGTGAACACTGGATTCACAGAAGTCTGGAACCAGGTGAATGTTATTGCTCACAAACGAGCCTCTAGACACCTGTACACTAGCAGCTGTGTCAACCATTTTGGGGATGGTGAAGAGTTAGCAAAACACAACCTAATTAAGACAGTTAACAGACCACTACACAACTTACTTTAGCTGACCAACGTACCTCCCGCCACACACACGTTAACAAAACAACTTACCCAGTTCCAAAACCTTGCCCTGTCTATCTTCCGGAGCGTGCTGGGCTCGAGGCAACTTTAAAGGCAGAACTTCAGCGACCGGAGCCCTGAATTGCCTACCCCCGACGGAGAATTAATCCCCACCCAGGATTACTCCAAAAATAACAAAGGCAAAATAACAAAAGAGTGCCCGAAGGAGTTATGTTGATGACACCAAACTCTACCCGTCCTTAATGTGAAATGTTTATGTGGGGAAATAAACAAGTCAGCGGAGGTAGATGATGGTTTTACCATTGTTGTTTCTAATGAACAGACACGTGAAAACAACCGCCTGCCCATCCCAAGTATAGTTATTTTAATTATAAGATAAAGTAAGAACCATCAGAAGATAAGACAAACACTACACACGTTTTGGCACCTCGTCAGCAGTTTCTTCCTCCCCTTGAAAGTTGGCACCAGTACACATCCTCATTCCTAAGGCGTTCTCTCACTGCCCAAGATAGAGTAAAACAACCTGCTTAAAAAGTCCACCGCCCTCTCTCCTACACACCTCCATACCTCCACAGGTATGTCATTTGGACCAAGCACTTCTCCAGTCTTCATAGTTGCCCTTTTTTACCTTTACCTTTTTTTCCTTACCAATTCTCTGCACATTCTGATTTCCTTTCACGGCCAAGAGGATGAGCCGTGTGGAGAAAATCAATCGGGATCTACGCGCAGGCACTCGCTGAGATGGTGGTTTATTGTAAAGTAAAGCACAAGGTGAAAAATGGCAAAACAGAACTAAAGATAATGTAAACTGGGAAAAATTAAACTACTAAACAGTAGTGATGGGTCCAGCAACACTGACGCACCGGCGCATGTATCAAGCTCACCTAGTGATGCCTGTATCGGTGCGTGTGTCGCTTTAAGAAAAAGTCACGTGATCGATACAGCTGCTGTATCACTCATTGCTAAGGCGCCAAACTGTGTTTAAAAGATACCGCATCTGCATTTGTTAAAGGAATGAGTCGCCACCAAAAAAACAAAAAACAAAATTACTCTCGCAAAGATAAAAAAAAGTACAAATCTCTGTTTCTGCTGTGTGGGATCATTTCGATCTTTTAACTGCAAATAATGTAACTGTTTGTCTGCCTTTGTTTCAGTGTAACCTATTAGAATAGGAAAAACAGCAATGTGACTTGCAGTGTGAATTATTTATTTCATTTTATGCAGGTTAAATGTCACATCTG
>NW_024582627.1:0-47184 GCF_018398535.1 Haplochromis burtoni
ATACACACACACACACACACACACACACACACTGTGTGATGTCAACAGCTAAGCAACTTGAATTTTTATTGTTGTTTCCTTTTGAAGGGGTGTTTTTCCCAACTGGAAACTAATTATGCCAACAGCACATGAATGCAGCATTAGTAGAAATACTTATTTTTTTATTAAAAAAGCACTACACACCCAAAAAAGGTATTTTATCCCCAAAATTCTTATAAATACAATATGATAATAGTATGCTATGTTATATTATAGTAAATATTACTGCTGTCTTATAGGTGAACCATTTTTTCAAATGTGCAAAGGTTACATTAAGGCAGGTATTTTGTTTGAGTCTACAAATTCTGAGTGAGTGAACATAGACTCACGTGGCAAAGTGTAAGGCTACAATCCAAAGTCACTGTTTAGGTGAGAGATTTAATGTTAGTTGTGTAATACCGTATAAAGGTCTTCAGCTATCCCTCATTTTTTTGTATTTTGCCAATACAATAGATGCTGTGATTTCTTTAAACTTGCAAACAACAATGAAAGTACAGTAGATGAAGCAAAAACCAGTTTGTTCCAACAACCTCAAAAGTCAATATTTGATATGACCACTTTATTTTTCAGTACAGCCTGAACTCTCCTAAGAAAGCTTTCTTCAAGCAGTCATCAGGAGTAGTTCTCCAGGCTTCTTGAAGGACCTTCAAAGATCTTCTGATGTAGGGTGCCTTTTGTTCCATTATCTGTCAAAATGATAATGATTCTGAAACGGTCTGTCTGCAGTAGATTGTTTTTAAGCCTGCAACTTGGCACACAAAAAGAAATTGGTCAGGTACAAGGACTGAGTGAAAAAGCAGCCAATGTCTAAAGAAAAGGTTTGGAAGACCTTTAGAAAGCCTGGAGAACTACTGATCCACACCAGTTTAAAACAAAAATTAGAAACAAGTCTATTCCCTTCTGAGTCCCAGAGGGATCCCTGTCAGTCACAGTGCAAACGATGCACGGTGCAGAAGTAAATTTAAAGAATTGAGGGTTGCTCAAGACTATTGCACAGCATGGCATAATAATGAAACACTGCATTTGTTGCCCTAAACTTTAAATCATACAAGATCAAAGCTTTAACAGCAACACCCACAATTTCTTGAACTAAGCACCAGTTTATTATGAATCCCAGAGTCTGTTTTTTCTTTTACTCAACAATCACTGGGTCTTGCTTTGATGTCATTCTTACATTCAGCATAGTAACAGATCCCGTCCTTCTCTTCACAGATGCTAGCTACTCTACTGATTTTCCGCCAGTTCTTACAGAACATCAAAGAGGTCCTTCAGCCTTACCTGTATGAGCAAAACAAGCTCGGTGTGTTCACTCCAAAGGTGCTGTGGGAGCTTCTCCAAGCCATCGTGCTCAAATATGGCCGCCTGGCTCTGGGAAAGGCTCAAGCTTCAATGACATCCTATTCCTTTCTGAGTCCCAGAGGAATTCCTGTGAGTCACAGTGCAAACGGTAACCCAGAGCCAAAGAGAAGAGGAGATCTGAAAGCAGGATTCAGGCTGACAGAGGAAGAGTGGGACATGACAGACAGTGCCATGAAGCAACGTAAAGTCAGCTTCACCGAGAAGGTCGACTACCAGGATGTCACAATGGACACGCAGGCAGCAGATGACAGCTCCCTAGAGGACAGTCCCACGCTGGTGGAGGAGGGCATGGATCCTTCCAGTATTTTTGATAGCTGCGATGAGGACAGTGATTGTGAAGTGCTGCCTCAAGTATGTGGTTTTCTTAATTGAACTGTGTATCAGATTCTATTGCTGCTTCGTATTCTTGCCGTATGTCTTTAAGATGCAAAATTGACATCCTTTGCTTTAATAGGTATCAAAGGTCTCAATATTACACTGTGCTGTTTGAGAGTCATTTATCTCACAATATCACAACTAAAGTATGCAATGCAAAGCTATAGAATTAAAGCTCCTGTTACTAGATTAGCAGTCTAATATTTACTTTAGCAGGACACCAAAGACAATACCACCTCTGTCTGTCAGAGAAGAAGGAATGTGGGGGAGGGCAATGATGACAAGAAATCATGGATCGATCCACCGGAAGAGCCAAAAACTGTCACTCTGACCCAGGCCGAGATTGAGAGTTGTATGCAGACATACGAGGTAGGACGACACTTAAACTGAAAATAATTTAACATTTAATAGAAATTTTGTTGCTTAATGACAACTTGACCCTGACAGGACACACTTCAGGACTACCAGGAGATGTTCATTCAGTTTGGCTATGTGGTGCTTTTCTCTTCTGCGTTTCCGCTGGCGGCCATGTGCGCCCTTATCAACAACATCATCGAAATACGCAGCGATGCCCTGAAGCTCTGTACCGGCCTGCAGAGACCGTTTGGGCAGAGGGTGGAGAACATAGGACAATGGCAGGTCAGTGTGTGTCATGCTTTGAAAAATGTCAGAAAAGCCTCCAGGCTCCAGTGTGCACAGCAGGGGCATCTGATAATATGTAAATATCTCTCCCTGTGTGTCACCAGACTGCGATGGAGGCCATGGGCTTGATAGCCATTATAGTTAACTGCTACCTTATTGGTCAGTGCGGGCAGCTTCAACGTCTGTTCCCCTGGCTTAGTCCTGAAATGACCATCATCTCCATCGTCCTATTGGAGGTATTTGCAGTCGTGTAGATTTGGCAGGGAAGACCTTTGTTTGTTTTCTGTAAATGTGGAAAATGATATTTTCTTATATTTATTGTGATTTTTGGTATTTGTATGACATGTTCAATAGAAATATTAAAGACAGGCGGGAGTGGGAGAATGCCATTGTGCCTTGGTGGAACTGTGTGTTGAGAGTGTCCCTTTGTGGTCTTGGTGGTTTACAGCACTTTGCAATCCTCCTAAAGTACATCATCCATGTTGCCATCCCTGATATCCCTGGCTGGGTAGCAGAAGAGATGGCCAAGCTAGAGTACCGACGAAGGGAAGCTTTCAAGGTATAACTGTGATAGCTTGAAAGACCTTCGGCCAACGTAAGGCTTGCTGTTGGCTGCATACTGTGTCATGTCTTTGTATATCTCTACATTTGTGCCCCTTGGTGCCTCATGGTGTGCATTATCCAACAATGCACACCAGTGAAGCCTTTTCTGATTGTAATGAAGAAGTAACTGTATGTGTTTGTCTGTATAGTCTTGTTGGCATCTTGTCTTGATGATAAGTCTCATTATAGAGATAGCAACACAACTATGAGCCAAAATGGGAAAAAAAATCTAGATATTTGTATTTATGTTTGCATTTCATCACTGTTAGCATATATATTTTAAATGGATAATATTTCAATGTGTATTTCTATATGTATTTATCCCTCATCTTCTCTCTTTAATGTCAAACTTCTCCCTCTTTAGAAGCATGAGCTGCAGGCCCAACAACACTTCCAGCAGCAGCTCAGGCGCCGGCGTGAAGAAGAAGAGCTTCAGCGTCATGCTGAGCTGCAGGCCGAAGCCCGTCAGGAGAGTGACTGCCATAAGGCAGACACCCAGCACCAGCATCACCATGACAAAACACAAGTAAGCAAGCCAGGGGACAAGCCCAAGAGACCAAGCTCTCTGCTGGGAAACAACAATGTGATGAAGCTTAAGCAGATCATTCCTCTTCAGGGGAAGTTCTCCTCCGGCACGTCACGCTCACCGGCTCAGTCCCCAACGGGAGGCGAAGCAAAGCTCCCGGGATTTCTGAAGTTCTTGAAGTCACCTGAGGTGAAAAAAGAGCCAGCAGTGGCAGTTGGAGCCATGCAGGGGTCAACAGTGACCTCTTCAGTTCCCCCTAGTGGCCAGGAGAGGTCACAATCCCCCAACCGGACATTCAGTCCTGGGAAGCTGTTCAGCTTCAGCAAGTCAGAGGGTACTGTGGTGTGCGCAAATGGGACACAGCTGACCACCCAGGCTGCTAACACTCAACCCAGTAGGGTTGAGTTAAACACATCCTCAGAGGAATTACCCTCGAATGAGTCAGATAAAGTTGAATCGAAACAACTGACTGATTTAGAAAGCTCCAACTCAAAGACTTAATAAATGATCAGCCAAACCAGTGTATTATTATAAAGTGGAGAGCAGCATACAAGTGACATTGATGCACCTGCACTGCAGGAGAACAGTCATGAGGACCACATGTAAAGTCAGCGAGGATTAGACTTTCACACTTCATGCAACTTACTTCTCACAAAACATTAAACTGTATCTATTAACACTCGACTATCTAACTTCCATGTAAAAATGTACAGTAAGCATAACTCCTTGAATGGAGCTTGAGTAACCTTTAATGAAGGTTCAATTACTGCATGAGTGGTTTTCAACAGCACCAAAACACACTGTATTGATGTGAACGATAGTTTCCCCCCCCTCAATTTCCAGGACTTTATCACCAATGAGCCCTTTTGTCAGATGTCACGAGCAGCAACTTCCCATTCTGTGTTTATTTCTCCTTCATTTTGATGCCTGTATAAAATGCATGTTGCATTATGTGCATGCATTACTTCTCCATTATGTCTTTTGAGTTGTGAAGCACTTTCAAAGCCATTGTATTCCTCCGCAATAGGTCAGATTTATTCACTGTGACCATAAAAAAAATATTCTATTTTTCTTAACTTTGATTTTCTATGAATTATTTTACTACATAAATTAGTGAATGTACTTCCTTGATGCAAATAAATCTCACTTTAATAAACGCCCATCGAGAAATAAAACACTCACTGTATGACTGACCGCGCTGCTGGATCAATTTCTTTGCTGGATGTAGGGCCTTGAATTAAAACGCTCATATACATTCAGAGGCCAGTTTATTAGGTATATCTGTTCAACTGCTTGTTTAGCCATGCAGACATAGTCCAGATGAACTGCTGTAGTTCAAACTGAGCATCAGAACGGGAAAGGAAGGAACACATGGTTGTTGTTGCTAGAGGGGTTGGTCTTAGAGTATTTTGGAAACTGAGCTGATAGGTAGGCAATAGTAACTCAAATTATCAGGATCTCTGAATGCACAACATATCAAACCTTGAAGCAGATGGGCTACACAGCAGAAGACCAAAGCGGGTGTGATTGTTGTCGAGAAAAGAACAGGAAAGTGAGGCTACAATTTGCAAAGGTTAACCAAAACTGGACAATAGAAAATTTGAGCAATTTCCATTTTGCAATAATTGTGTGATCCTGTCATGTCAATATGGACCAAAACCTCTGAAATATGCTTCCAGCCCTTGGTTGGATCTATGCTGTGGAGAATTCAGGCATTTCTGAGGGTACAAGTGGGTCCAACCAATTATTAAAAGAACTGTACTTAAGTGGTCATTGGTGTATTCTCTTATATAAACATGGTATTAAAGCTTTCAGGTGCCAAGCTATAAAAAAAATAAACAAGTGTTTAAAGTGTTGTATATTACCTGCATATTTGCACATGCAATCAGAAAGAAGGATCTTTCTTCAGTTTCACCCAAAGACTGGCTGCTGATTACAGAGTCATCTTTACTGCATGTCACAGAGCAATCTATACAAGAACATCCAAAACTGACAATACAGTTATACAATCAACTCAAAGCAAAACAACAAACTTAATCAAGTGATGGAATACAAACCATAAGACATCAGGAGAAATGGGTGACTCTTATATGAAGCTAAAGAAAATACACTGCCTCTTTCAGGTTTAAAGTAGTACTTGTGAAATCTATGTGTACTCTCATTCCACTGACCTGCACAAGCGACGAAAGTGAACATTCATGAGTCAGACACACTGATAAAACCTCTGAAAGATGAAATACACAAGTCTATCACCCACTTTCTCTTAAATAAAGTGGGCGTTTAAACAGACAGCACTTGCTTCTGGCCAAACATCAAACTGCCCAGGAACAGCTCAACCAACACAAAGAGCCCAAAGCACTGACCCATCCCTTAAATTCCACACACTCAAAGCTGTTGCACGAGGGGGGATCGACATGACATAAGGTCAGTTTTAATTTGTGGCTGGCTCGTGTACACTGTAGCAGGTTAAACTTTTCAAAAGGTATTTCTTACCTAAGGTGCAAAAACGCAGCAAATTAGTTAAATGCTTTTGTTTCATTTACAGAAACTCCCTACAGCATAAAAGTTGTCTTAACAATTTGAGGATAACTACAGCTAGCTTGGGAAAGACAAAATTGGAGTGAGTCTTGTTACCTGATAAAAAGGTGAGGGCAATCACAATACACATACTGTACAAATATACAAGATTCGCAGAGCCATGGGAGCAGCTTCACTCTTCGCAATGTATGTACTGAACCTTGTTGATCCAAATATATTTCCTCAACATGGCTCAAATGACTGACGTGTTTAAGCACATGAGAACAGCACATTTACATCTAGGATGCTCAGTAGTCCCTCAAAACAACAGTATGGCTAAAGTGTAAATTTACACATATTCAGTCAAATACTGTGCTGATGGTGCCATTACAAAGATCCAACTGCTGAAGTATTAAGAAGCTGAGATTTTAGCTACAAAATATGTACAAGTAAAAATTGCATCCTCTAGTATAAATATTGGCTTGGATGTTTTCTTACACCAAAGTCCATCCAATTCTGCAGTGCTTAATCTTCCTGAAACACAATGTAAACCAAGGGGCACCCTAAGACGCAAGTGGAAACACACTCATTTCCACATAAGGCAATAAATCATTATAGTTATTATTCATCGGGAGAAAAACATTTCTTCAATCACTCGTCTTGTTTCTGCAACACAGCTCATAAAAACAAACCCTGAATCTAACGCTAAACCTGAACCACTATTAAAATAATTATTTCCACTTATTGTAATAGCAGTAATCTTTAAAAAGATTACCTAAAATGACATAAGTAACAACAGAAATTGTTCATAATTCAAAAATGTAAGTTCCTGATTGAAAAATATCCACAAGGTCATCTCACAGCACATGCACATTTCAGATATGTGTGAATTACTGCAACTGTAAACCTTTAAAGGGTCAGCCCAAAAGTTTTTTTTGTTTTTTTTTAAATCCCTGGCATCTTTAAATAAAAACTACATGGGTGTAAGTGGAATAAAACCACAGGGACTGAGCAATAAGGAGGTAGATGTTTGATCATTTTAAGACTACTATGAAAAGAAAAAACAAACCTCTGAAGTAGAAGTACGGCCTCCTCAAAGTGAAGAAAACAATGCATGAAAGCAGTGAATAAACTGAGGAAAAAGGTATTTGGTTAAGGAGGAGCTCTAAAGTCAAGTCCAAACATTAAGAACAACTTGACAGCTGTGGTCTGAAATCAAACTGCTTGTGCAGCTGTGGCAAACTTGTTTGCAAACATGTATTTTGCAGCGGCTCGTGCATTTTGTCTGAGTGGGTCAGTCTCTACTCAGAGAATCGATGGCGCAGCAGTTTATGAAGCTTCATTCGGCTCTCTGTTGTCTGTTCTTGCAATTTTTCGTGGAGGTGCCGTGTTCTCCCCTTCTGTTGGTTCCTGTTCTCGCTTTTTTGCCGCATTCTGATGGAGTAAGGAAAAGGACATTAACCACTGAACTACAACATAATGGAGACGTGCCATCATAGACAATATAGTTAGCAGAAACTGCTTCCTCCATTAGATGAACGATATTTAAAAGCCTTTACCTTTTTATCCCACTGTTGATGTAGATATCGTAATAAGATGTTTGTCTTCTCTGTGACTATGACTGAGGAACAAAAACACAGAGATAATCTGATCATGAGAAACACAAAAGCACACAATGCAAAAAGAGAAAACAAATGTAGAAATGCATAGTAGATGCAGAGTGTTTATGTAGAGTGACTTTTGGGGAAGATGCAGACATCAATGTTTAGGGAATAAAAAGAATTGTGATATCAATGTATCAGCCAATAATCTCTAAATGCATAAATAGGTAGACAATATATTTGAGTCAAAGTGAACATGTTAAATGATGAGCCATCTCCAACCATATAGAGCATTTTATAAATGATTTTACTTGACTGCACACATCTAATGCCTACTGCTGAGAGTAACAATATGAGACATCATATACAGTGATGTGAAAATGTATTTGCCAGCTTCCTGATTTCTTTGTTTGTTTGTTTTTTACCCCTTTCCCTGTCTTGATGCATGCTCAATCATCCAGGTAAGTACATCCCAAAAGGTTGATTCTGTTCATCTGGATGTAGCATTTTCAATGAGAGAACGTTTTGTCACTTGGATGAGTGACCTCCTCAGTCTCAGCTGTGTTCAGCAGGAACTACAATCAAATCTCTGTGACAATTGGTAATGAGTCTTTCACATTGCTGTGAACTTGCTGAGTAATTTGGCCCACTCTACTTTGCAGAATTGTTTTAATTCAGCCATATTGGAGGGGTTTCTACCATGAACAACCTGTTTAACATCATGCCAAAGCATCTCAACTGGATTTACAGTAAGTCTAGACTTTGACTAGTCCACTCCACTCAAACACCTTTTTTTTTTAGCCTTTCAGAGGTGTATGTTTTGGATCATTGTCCTGCTGTATAAATCAAGTAAGCTTGAGCTTCAGAACAAAGTTATAGCAGGACATTATCCTTCAGCGTTTTCTGGTATAGAGCAGAATTCATGTTCCATCTGTTACAGCAAGTTGTCCTGAAGCAGCAAAGCAACATCAGACCGTGACACTACCACAACCATGTTTGACTGCCGATATGATGCTGCTTTTATTAAATGCTGTGTTAGTTTTATGCCATACGTAATGGGACACTCCTGGGAAGGTTCACCACTGTTTTCCCAAATTGTGGACAATGGCTGTCATTGTGGTTCAGTGGAGTCCCAGCCTTAGAAACAACTTGTAACCAAAGACTGATAGAGGTCAGTGACTTTGTTTCTCTGCTGTTTTTTTAGATTGTTTTATAATGTGTTCCTTTTTGAGATTTTTATGCCTGCACAGGGGTTGGGGCAATTACTTTTTCCACACAGGGCTAAGCAGGCTTCCTCTGACAAATGATCAGTTAATTAAGTGGATATTGTATTTACTCAGTCATTTACTTTGACTAATATTAAAATTCGTTTAATGATCTGAAACATGAAAGTGTGCCAAATATGCAAAAAGAAAGAATATGAAACAAAGAAGGGGCAAATGCTTTTTCACAACACTGTAAGGTGATACTGATAAGCCTATGACAAGTTGACATCAGTCCAAAGTTTAGCAATCTGTGAGAAAGAACGTAAAAGCCTAGAGGCCATTCACTGGGTGTGTACTTACTCTGCTCTGAGGGATAATCCCGAGTTGGAAGATACACAGATGGTCGACGGTTCTACCAAAAGAAAAAGAAAGAATAAGACAGAGGTCCAAGTTAGTCTATTATTGTTTAAACTGCTTCAGACATCAATAAAGGCATCACAACATGACAAAACGTTCTTGAGCTCAGATTAGAAATGAAAACATCTGAGCATAATGAGAAACACAAGCATCACTCACTGAGGCTTTGCACACAGAGTCTGCATGGAACCTGCTGAAGTTGTTTTTGTTGTAGACGGGCAGTCCCTTCAAGAAATCTCTCTGTATACACAACAGAAAAATAAGACGATAAACACTTAAGTGTAACTGCAGCTGCGACACACATACACTACCAGATGTAAAACACACTCAGGCAGGTTGCACAAACAACTCCTGCCCTTCACATTTATCAAGGTGACGTATTTGTAACGTGACAGACTATTTACAACACGTCGCACTTGCTACAACAAGCAATTCGACGCAATAGCAACTTAAACAGTTCAGGAATTAAGTATCTATGAACCAACCTTCTCCATTTCTGCCTGCGTCGTGCTCTTCGTCTCTTATTGAGCAAAGCACGGTGAGGGTGAAAACCAGCAAATGCTACTGCTTTAGCTAGCTAGCTACTAAGCCTTGTTTTTGTCGAAGCCAAGATACCGAACTGTTTACCCGTTCAACGGCGCCTGCTACAAAACATAAACTACGTTTGATATGATTGCATCGCGTCACTTCAGTCAGGTAGAAAACTACCACTCGTGTAACTACAAAAACGCCGAGTTTTAGGGGCTTTTTGGCCGCCAACTTGCTACTATTTTAAAACTCCATATTTGTTGTTCGTCTCTTATGGGCGGCTATCTTCTAATACCCAGCCTATCTCATTGGCTGAGCAGTGACAGGTCTGGGAAAAGAGAGAAAGAGCAAGAAGCCGATTGGCCAGAAAGTCATGACGTAGAAGACAAATTCCCCAATACGACGCAGGTTATGGACGAGGGTGCTCATAAAAACAACACTACTTTCTCCACTATTCCTCCCGCACGTACACCGTTTATCAGCTTCTGGGGATCTGCACACAGAGGGAGGGAGTGTTAAAAACGCAGATTATACAGCAGCATAAAACAAGCTATAATAACAATAACATTAATTTAGTGATCGGACTGATTCCTGTCGTGTATATTCAGTTAAAATGAATTACAACAATGGTTTAAGAATATTGCAAGGGTGTTAAACTGTAAATGTTCAGCCCCCCCCCCCCAAAAAAAAAAAAAAACTAGACAAAGCCTACCTTTAAACTCATATTTGAAGAGCTACAACACAATTTAATTGATTTAAAACATTTAAACATTTGAATTCATTTCAGTTTTCTTTTAAATAGCACTAATTCACAACAATAGTCGCCTCAATATGTTTTATATTAGAATATTAGAAAGAAACCCTAACAATCAGATAGAGCAAGCACTTCATGGAAGAACTCTTTTTTACAGGAAGAAACCTCTGACAGAACCAGGTTCAGGAAGGGCCAGCCATCTGCCAAGACCAGTTAAGTGTAAGTGGAAAGAGAAGAAAGCAGAGAGACAGGACAAAAGACACACTATGGGAGAAAGAGCCAGAGTTTAATAATAACTAATGATTAAATACAGTAGTGGACAATAAACATACAGACTATTTGGGATTAAATGAAGGCTTTTCAGGGAGTTTTTAGGACAGCCTGAGAATAATGTATGACAGTCCAGCCTACCTTGGGATGTTCTGCTAGGTCTTGGCTGCAACCACCTTCAGTTGCCACTTGTTTGCGGGTCTCTCTGCCAACAGTTTTGTATATAATACCTGAAAGCATGCTCTGTTGGGTTGACTATTGAATAATACCACATCATTTTCTTTTGAGGAACTCTTTGGCTCATTATTCATTTGCACTGTGAAGCGCTGTCTTCATAAATGTATGAAGTGATTCTCAAAGTTTGGGCTGGGGACCCCTGGTGGGCTGCGAAGGTACTGCAGGTGGTCGGCAGCAATAACAAGTTCAGTTTGAAATTAAATCACTACCTACAGCTTCATATTTATATTTAGTATGAATTAAAATTGGTAATGGTACATAGTTAGTTTGTGACATTAGTCATTACTCTGACATTTACTGCTCTTGTATTGAAGTTTGTGTCCCAGTGGCAAGTGGGTCACGCACTGGCCTTAACACTTTGCATGTGACTGGGTAGCATTAACAATTTATAACCAACAGTCTGTGTTGGTCATGAATGTTTTTTGATTGCATTTTTCAAGGAAATAAATGACCTTCTCTTATATTTTGATTAGTGTAATGATTTAAGATTGGGATTTTCTGGATTTTAAGTGATATGTAGCAATCTTGATTTTGAAAATGGTTGAACTTGTTTTAGTGTCACTCTGACAAAAGATTTTTCTAATTTTAGAGATGTTGCACAAATGAATGAAGGCAGTCCTATATATTTGTTTGATGTGCTCACTCTAGAACATGTTGTGGTCAAAAATGAAACCACCTTGTTACTGGAGGCCAAGGTAATGCCATCCAGAGTAGGTATCTGATAACAGACCATATTTCTAAGATTTTTAGGGCCAAGTACTACAACCTCAGTTTTATCTGCATTTAGAAGCAGGAAATCAGAAATCATCCAGACCTTTATGTCTTTAACTAGAATCGTGTCATCTAGCTCTGTTGCTTAATAAAGCTGAGTGTCATCTGTATATGAATGAAAATATGGACACTTTTGCAGTGTTTTCTAATAATGTTGCCTAGGGGAAGCATGTACAATGTAAAAAGTACTGGTCAATGTTATACATGATTAACTTGTGTGTGAAGACTCCTCATTTACATAACCAAACTGTAGTCTATCAGTGCAGTGCAAAAGCAAGTGTGTAGTAAAATCTCTCTGTAGTTAAATACTGAGGTCTAATAGGAAAACATAGAAATAAAGTTTCCTGCCAGAGGCCAGAAAATCATTCATAACTTTCACTAGTGCTGTGCTATGATGCACTAAATCTTGGCACAAACTCTAACTCTGCAGCAAGCTCTTTAACAACTACTGTTTCAAGAGGGGTCAGTGTGGTCTAAAAGACAGATTGATGGTTAAGGGGAAGACATTATTGAAGTAAACTAAGATATATCAGCAGTTGCTGTTCTTAAAAACGCATCTGTGGCATGGCTGTGACTATTTTTGTAATGGTTACATTTTTATTTGTAAATAACTCATGAAGTCATTACTAGTTAAGGTTAAGGGAAATGTTTGATCAACAGAGCTTGGATTCTGTTCGCCTGAATGCAGTGCTGAAGAGAAACCTAGGGTTGTTCTTATTTGATAAATAGTAAGATGTCCTAGCTTTAGGGAGGACTTTTTTAGAGCAACAAACTATTTGTACAGCCTAAATGAAGACCTTCTAAATTAGATGCATGTTTGAGAGTTATACCAAGGAGTACAAAAGAGTAAAGTACTTCTGGTTCTGATTTGTTGGGATGTTCTGCTAGGTCTTGATGGCAGCCGCCTTCAGTTGCCACTTGTTTGTGGGTCTCCCTGCCTTTGGTTTTGTATATAATACCTGAAAGCATGCTCTGTCGGGTTGGCCATTAAAGAATACCACACTGTTTCCTTTTGACGAACTCTTGCCTTTTGCAGTATGCTTTGGGTCATTATTCATTTCCACTAAGTGTTATCTGATCACTTTTTATTGATTTTGTCACGGACTAATGACGAAACAGGGCCAATCTGGCCACAAAACTGATTGTTAGTCAATCGTCCAGTTAATTCTGAGCCTCTGTATCTGTCAAATATCAAAAAAGGAGCTTTTTGGTACAAACCAAAGGGCAATCTTTAGTTTTTTTAGACCACTGTTGTGACGTTTCATTTACTCAAGCACAATACACATTTATCAGATATGCAGAATAAATAATGTATATAGTTGTGTCAACTAAGGTAACACAGACTTATTTTTTTGCTGCAAATGAACTGATCATGCTCATGAGCACAGCGACTCTACAAAAGCCATTCTAAACAGGACAAAACTAACAGAAGTGAAGGTGGTATTTTCATTTTCAGGCCAACCATGCTGATTCTGGAAAATAATTTTATTATAGGAACATTTTTCTTTAAGTCAACAATGTTTACTCAAAAAGAAAAAGAAATGAAGTCACACAAATGTGCTAACACGTAATGACTTTGACCAAAACCGCCCTGACCAGAGAGGGTGGGCAAAACTACAGGGCACATTTACACTCTCAAGACCAATACTGTGGAACTGCCAGACCCACACCACACCCAGTATCACACCAGTTAACCCAATACACAAGTTCTTTGCTGCATGCTGAGCACCTTCAGCATATAAGAACCAAGGTCTGTTTCTTTAAAGTCAAATCTTCCATTGGGAACTTTCAGTGTGTGAGCGATTTCCGTCCTTTCAACATCCGCCGCAGAATCACTTCGATGCCTCCTTGTGAGCTGATCCTTTTGATCCAGCCGTGGGTTCTCTTTCGTTTGATGTTTTTGGGCTGATACTCGGTGCCTCTTTTCCGGGTCCGTACCTGCTGGTACTGCCAGGGAACCTGCTGAAACACTCCTGAACCTTCAGCTTGTGAAGAAATTGTATCTGAAGCTTTGAAAACCTGTGTTCTAGCAGCTGCTCCAGGACCAATCCAGCTGCTGAACGATCTAAGGTAAGAGGTTCCAGTTAGGTCTGCTGTGGGAATGCTGTTGGAAGAACAAAGATTAAAATGTTGTTGAAATATGTTACTCTAATTTCAAAATTATGCCACAATAATACAGTAACGTCGTGCAAGTTGTAAATCCATTTATCATAATGAAGTTTATGTGTACGGTTTCATTTTTTCACAACAGCATTATATCAGTTGTACTGCTTCAATATTTACAATAAAGGGGCTAATTAAGAATTTGCAAACAAAATTTAGTGCAGGTTGTCTTAAAGAGTGGTGGACCGGGGGCAATTATAACATCTTTTACATTTTCCTTGATAGCTCACAGACTACGTGAAATATACTGGTCATATTTTCATAAAAGAAACACACACACTCGTGTGTGTGTGTGTGTGTGTGTGTGTGTGTGTTATTGTAGAGTATACATTCAAGACATCCATTTCTGTTTTTCCAGAAACTTTACAACAGTTCTAGCTTCTACAAAATAGGTTTTAAGTCTTTGTGTTGAGTTATAAGTGCATTTTACTTGAATACGATATTTACCTGGGACAATAAAAAGGTTCCATGTTAAAATCTTGCATTATAGCAAACAACACCTATATTTAGAGTAGGCTGATCAACCATAATGAGCATGATCAAAGAAAGTTGGTCCCGCTTTGAATAACAGATCGCTACAACTGGCCCCGGTCTCCTCTACATAACATATGCAAGCAGAATACTGTACGGATAAAATAACTTGTGCAAAAATTAGAGCAGAAAAGTGTTTCAGTCACCCCCCAAAACTGTTTTTTTCTTTATAGCAAACATTATTACTCTGTGTTTTTCCCCATGCCCACACTGCTTATTCGCAATTAAACGTAACATCGCCTATAAATGTAAATCAGTAGTGTTTGGTTTAGCCATTGCTTGACTAAATAGAAGTTCCCATGAGTATCTATCCAGGTTAACTGCAACTAGCCATGCTGCTAACTGATTACCAAGCTAGCTTTTCAATGTTAGCCTCATAAAGAAACACTGTTTGCTTCGGGGTTAACCTCGCGTGCAAATAACTTAAGTCGCTTACCTACGCACGTGAGTTAGACCACGCAGTCGGGAAAATGAGGACAGCATAATGTTCATTTTGAGATATTTAGGAATGTACAGATGACACCGACATGAGAGCAATGAATGTCACAGGCAGGTCTGCTTCTTCTTCTTTGGTTTTGTTGAAAGACTGCAAAACTGAATACTGCCACCTACTGACCCCAGCGTGTAAGATCCACAGAAATGGTTACATTAAAATGAAGTATTTTTGGATATTACTCTGAGTCACGGTACAACTGCTTTTGGTCCCGTTGGACTGACTTTTATTTATTTTTTTTAGTTTTTACACCACATTTACGTTGGTGCAAGGTATTTAGCATTTGTATATTCTAACTGCTCTAATAGGGTGAATGACCCACCAGACATGTTATGAGTTTTACATTGCTTGTGCCAGGTTGAACCCCCTATCGCCTTAATTCAGCCTTAATTCTTCATGGCATAAATTCAACAAGGTGTTGGAAACATTTTTCTGGTCCATGTTGGCATGCGCATTACACAGTTGCTGCATATCTGTTGTTTTCACATCCATGGTCCTAATCTCCTGTTCTACCACATCTCAAAGATGCTCTTTTGGATTGAGATGTGGTGATTATGGAGTACAGTGAACACACTGTCATGTTCAAGAAAGCCATTTGAGATTATTTGACTTTAGGGTGTATTATTCTGCTGGGTGCAGCCTGAAGATGGATACACAGTGGCCTTAGCAATGAGATGGGCATAGTGATCAACAACAGTCATCTAGGCTGTGTGCTCAGTTCTTACTAAGGAGCATAAAATGTGCCCAGAAAACACCATTGTACCAACACCAGCCTGAATTGTTGATACCAGGCAGGGTGGATCCATGCTTTGGTCAAGATTTGGTAACATGTGTAAACTATGTCCTCATTTTCCTGTTCTTAGCTGAATCTGCAGTCTTCTGTAGCTTAACTGCTTCAAATCTTGGCATATTGTGCATTCAATAGTGCTCTCCTGCATACCTTGGTTATAAAGAGTAGGGATTTGAGTTACCATTGCCTTCCAATTAGCTCAAAGCAGTTCAGCCATTCTCCCCTGACCTCTCACATCAACAAAGCATTTTCTGTAAGAGAACTGCCGCTTATTAGATATTTTTTCATTTTCAGGCCATTCTTCCATGTTTTGGAAATCCCAGTAGATCAGCAGTTTCTGAAATACTCTGTCTGACAATAGCAACCATTCTACTTTCAAAGTCACTTAAATGACCTTTCTTCCTCACTCTAATGCTCAGTTTGAGCTTGTGAGCTTTAGATGTGAGAAGATGTTTTTATAATAAAGTTTCTGTATAGTCTATCCTGGCATGCTGACTGAGGAATCCTGAAAAGAACTGACGCACGTTTTGTTTTTAGGCCGGTATCAGTGATAAAGGCCTAATTTTTTAAAATTGAATTTTAATCGTCCAAAACACAGATACAAACAGATAAACCAATGATTATTTACGCCAAGCAATAAAACAAAGCACCCAGTTGGCTCACGGGCTCTCCGCCCAATAAACGTCACAGATTGCTTTCCAGTGACTGGCACTGGACTGTCACAGCAGCAGGCCTACCAATTTGCTATGTGAGTTCAAGAAGGGGGCACTGCTCGAAATGTGTTAGATTAAAACTGAAAGGTCACGTCTGTGAGGCAACAATAACTCGTTCTCAGGTGGCACTTTATGATCATAGTCCGCAATCAGATGTGGGATTTGAAATAAGACCCCACGCAGAGCCCCGACTGTGGTCACGTGCCAGCCCAATTAATTTAGATAAATTAGCCGGACAGTCATTTTTATCATTTGTCTCCTTTTCAGCGCCCAGGCAGGACCACACAGTCTTTCCCCTTTTTTTTCTTTCTTTTTTTGCTGGCCTGTCAGCCCTAGCAACAAGCAAACAGGCGCCTCTCATTGGCCTCCTCAATATACAACTGCTTTCTATTCGCCCTCCTCACCGCCACTCAGCAGCGAAAATACCCGAAGATTGCTGCTGGTGCTGCGGATTCAAGGGCAGCAGGGCTGGGTAGGGTCTGGCCCGAGTACGCAGTGGATGCAGAGGAAGCGAGAAAAACACGGGCGTCTGTTTTCGTAATGGGTATATCATTAAACTACCAGTGGCACTCTTTTATGGATGCATGCTTTATCTTCACTCCATGCCCCCCTGCGGTCTGTAATGACGGTCTAATTGGGCCAATAAGGAGCTTTTACTGTTTTGCAGCATCTCTAGCGTAGACAAATTGTTGCGCCAGATGCAACGCCGTTCTCGATACCGTGTGGTCGGCCCTTGACTGTCATCTTTGGGTGCAGGTTTCTCATCACCGTAATCACCAGTACTTCTGCAGGTAATGCAAATCTTTTGGTTTTGGTTTTGTTTTAGCTTTTTTTGTATTGCTCTGTGGCATCTGGATACCTGATGTTTACTGTGCAGCATATCAGCGCCAATAAACGGCTGCACGCATGATGCATGCATGCATTTCGCCTGAGACAGGATTAAAATAATAACAGATTATGAATAATACAAGCAGTATCATTCAAAGCGCACTATTTGTGAAGCCTAAAACTGTTATATATATAAATATTTATATAAACATTTTTGGTGCGCATATTTGTGAGTATTTGAATCTTATTGCGATGTATAAATTGTTTAAAATAATAATAATAATGTGTTGTTGTAGGAGCCAAGCCGCTAAATGTTTGTGAATCAGGCGTTTTTAACATAACGGTCTCATGTTGAAAATATAGGCCACTCACTTCACGTGCATCTTGCGCCTCACTCTGCTAGACTCTTGTTATGGAAATGCAGCAGCACACAGTGTACCGAATGTGTGTTACTGTAAGAGTTGGCAGGCCTGTCAACCTAAATATTCTGCAATGCAGACACACAAAACAAACAACTTCAACATGGCTGAGTAACCTTCAGCCCTGACTTTGGTCGAGGTTGGATGTCGCGGAAACCATTACATTGCACCCCACAGCCATGTTCCAGACCTGCTGGTGGGATTGGAGAATTGTAGGTCAGGAAGAGAAGCCCAGATTTAAGTGGGAGGACTGTTGGATTTGTGCTGCTGTAGTTTGTTTTGTGCCGATCTGTTGATTGTCGGTGGCCATGTAGAATATTTTTTATGTATGTGTTTTTGGGTTTTTTGTTTTGTTTTATTTTATTTTTGCAGACTAGCATGGTAATAACCTTGCTCTTTGGGGAGGATTTTGCTTCTTGTGTTGATGTTCTGTTTTAATGTAAGGTGTAGGGTGCTTGAAAAACTGGCACGTGCACAATATACAAAAATATACCTAAAGGATTTGTTTTTGTCAGATTTCCACAGACATCCACCAACAAATAATCATTCCCACTATTTACATTTTGTTTTTATATTTCTTTAAACCTGTCAAGGTACCAATCATTAAATATACTAAGCACCCAGCATGATTGGAAGACAATAAAGATGTAAACAACATGTACTATTTTGTACTTCTCAGTATACTTTGCCAAAACGCACATTAATATAGGGGAATGCACAAATATCCTACAATAATGCACATAATGCTAAATGGTGATGAGTTGCGAATGCAGCTCAACTCAAATGTTACAAGGGTTTTCAATTTGTGTGTAAAAATAAGGGTTCATTTTGCATCCAGTGAGATCACTTTGCATTCACACAAAAGTGTGCTGAATGATAGTGCAGATAATGCATACATAGTGCATAGACACAACAGCAGTTCCTTAAACAAGGAAACAAACAAGTAAACAATAAAGTCTCACCAGCTACTGAAGATGTGACTCAGCCTTGTGTGTTTCCTAGAGATAACTGTGTTTTGTATCAAAAGTGGGGACACTAACGTGTGTGTTTGTGCTGCTGACAGCAGACTGTCAAGCAGTGGCTGGACCTGAACGGAAACATAGAAACCAGCTCTCATCTCCCGCTGGAAAGAACGCAGTTTGGAAAACTGCTATCACGTTGTCGTGAGACACACAGTCCGCAGACATGTGTACAGTCATGCCCTCTGACTGGAGTTCTCTATTTATATATATCCTGATTCTGACCCTGTGAAATGGAGGGGTTATTAATAGCAGACATCTAGCTTGGCCTAGGTTTTTGACATGGTGTGTGGTGCAAATACTGCTTTGCAGTTGTTTGTTGAATGCATCAGAATGTCAAGCCAGGTGAGTCACTGAGGTGAGTGTGTTAGTAGAGACTTAAACAGCTCTGTTGGATATGATATTGATTTTGAAATGTGTTAAAGTACCCTTTATTTTGGCGTACTTTCTTTCTGGCTCTGGACTGATGAAGGATAAAGAAAGCCTTTTCATTGTGTCTCTGTTGCTAGGAAACAGCTTGGGTTCAGTTTTGTAGGAATCAAGCTGGGTCCAATTTCTTGCAGTGCAGCCAATGCCATTGGCAAAGCACTGCAAATGGAACAAGTTAGAATGCTTGAATGTTTGAAACTGTGACACTAAATGAGCTGTGAAAAGTAGGGCAAGACATGAAAAATATTTTTTTTCCCACATCTCAAAGGAAGCATCAGAGTACTGATATGTTTTATTTGTGTCTGTGTGATGTTGTTCCTGCAGGGAAACACCATGCTGACTAGCATCACTGAAGGGATACTGTGCTGCCTGACTGGGAAGACTGCCAATCTAGTCTTGCCCCTGGAGTCATCAGAACCCTCTGATGGTTTTGAGTATGTGGAGGTGAAACCTGGGAGGGTCCTGAGAGTGCGGCATATCGTCCCCGAGCGCCAACCCATAGAAACAGAAAAACAAGTTGCTGAAAAGGACAATGCAGATGTTGACTGTTATGATAAAGATTCTCCCATATCTAATAATGACGGCGACAGTGGCAGCATTGTCCACTGCAAGAGGAAGATCACAGTCTACCGAAATGGCCAGCTGGTGATCGAAAATCTCGGGGATGTTTTGCACTCTGAGATTCTGCAGTGTCAGGATGGGGATTTAGAGCCCTGCAGCACTGTAGAGGTGGAGCTTGCTGACTACAAAGACATAGCCTCTTCTCCAGACCCCAACCCTGTTCCTCCTCCAGTTCCTCCACCACCTGGGGAACATAAACCTGCTCCGCCTCCACGCCGCCGCCGTCGCAAACCCAAGCGCACAGTTTTAATAGACTCCAAGAGGATGATCTCGAGCTGCAAAGGAACGCACTCGGATGTAGCACTGTTCTTCGTGCATGGCGTCGGAGGATCTCTTGACATCTGGAGCAGCCAGCTGGACTTTTTCTCCCGCCTGGGCTACGAGGTCATTGCGCCAGATTTGGCAGGTCACGGAGCAAGCACAGCGCCACAGATTGCAGCAGCTTATACCTTTTATGCCCTCGCGGAGGACCTGCGAGCCATCTTCAAGAGATATGCTCGTAAACGCAACATTCTTATTGGGCACTCATATGGGTGAGGATTTGTGAGATGCTTGTGTTACGGGTCAGCTTAGAAAAGTCAGTGGCGTACAGTGATTAACATGCTGTACCTACCCCATTATATCTCTTCCAGAGTGTCATTTTGTACCTTCCTGGCGCACGAATATCCCGATCTGGTCCATAAGGTAGTAATGATCAATGGAGGGGGTCCCACAGCTCTGGAGCCCAGCCTCTGCTCCATCTTCCAACTGCCATCTTGTGTCCTTCACTGTCTGTCACCTTGTCTGGCCTGGAGCTTCCTCAAGTAAGATGCTGTGATGCTGCCAACAGTAGTGACACACTGTGACAGACAGATGTAATAGATAAATAATAGCTTGCTTAAAATGTTAACTAGCTTTAAAATGTACAGGAAAGAGATTTTGGTAAAGTTTTTTTCTTTCTTTTTCTAATCTTCAGAGCTGGATTTGCCCGTCAGGGTGCCAAAGAAAAGCAGCTTTTGAAGCAGGGCAATGCCTTCAATGTGTCTCCGTTCGTTTTGCGAGCCATGATGAGCGGTCAGTACTGGCCCGAGGGGGACGAGGTATACCATGCCGAGCTCACTGTGCCCATTCTTCTGGTTCATGGCATGTGTGACAAGTTTGTGCCCATGGATGAGGACCAGCGGATGGCAGAGGTATACCACACCTTTATCCAAACAAGAGCTATTTTGTTTCATTTATTAGTTATTGTCTCATAGCTTTGGATTCGGATCTGTTGTAAGATTATCCATTTTGGCTCTTGTTTTTAGATCCTCCTGTTCGCTTTCTTAAAAGTAATCGAAGAGGGAAGTCACATGGTCATGATGGAGTGTCCTGAAACTGTCAACACCCTCCTGCATGAGTTCTTTCTATGGGAGCCTGACATGTCAAGAAAAGGCAGCAGCAAGACAGACACAGAGAAGGCGATCGCTGCCAGTGACACTCTTCACACACTGAAAAACAGTAAACCTGTGAACAAATAACCATCAAGGCATAAAGTTTTATTAAAGAGCAAAGGAGAAGGCCTATTTTTCGGCAGTTGGCATGTATTCCTAAGGCTCCCAGGCTGAGAGCTGTTTAAAACAGGGTCACATCTTATGGATGTAGATGACCACTGGTGCTCTGAGATGAAGCGGGAAAGGACGTATGATGAGAGGGGCGGACGCCGATACACAGTCAGTTTCTGCTACGCTTTTCGATACCAGTTTGTCCTCCATCTCACCATGTTTGCAAACCAACACAAAGTCTGGAGGTAAAAGGCACCATGATTTGTGTATGAAATGTTTGTGGTGAAGAACTGACCGACGAGGCATAAAAGGCGTGAAACGCTGTTGGAATCGTCTCGCCTCCATCATATATATTCTGTAAAGTACTGCAGAAAAGAGCTCCTGTTCTACCTTAATAAAATGGCTAATTTATCCATTTTAACTCTGCTTTCAGTGGAAGAGAAGAAAAAAAAACATCAAACACAGTCAACCGAGGAATCAGGGAGGGTGAAGAGCAATTTATAACAGAATAATTGTGTTTGATTAAATGCAGACAGTGGAAAAATAGATTAAATGCATTAAATATACTACACTGTCCATGTAAAATGTGGATAATAACTGTGTCACATGCTTACATAAATGACAATATGATTGAAGGAGAAACACACACATACAAAAAAAATTTGTACCATATTGTTTTGGAACCACATTCACACAATATGCAGTGTACAGCATCTCAGACACACAATCTGACTGATTAACAAATGACAGAAGCAAGTAACTTTCCTTGCACTAAACTCAAAATCAAAAATGCTATGCGTCAGTATTAAAGTGTAACGATTTCATAGTTAATATTAAAACATAAAACAAACATCAAAGCCGAGAGAGATTCTCTTCCAGATTAACAGCCATTGCCTCGATACCATACATATATACACACACATATATATATATTATCCTAAGGATAAAAAGTACTGAGAGCCTGCATGAGTTCAGAGTATGGAAAGATATATACACAAGGGTTGTTTCAGACAGTTGCAATATATTGCCATAAATTCCCAGCACAATTGTCTTTTAATGAAATGGTTCCTCTCAGTGTGTAAGTATTATTATTGTTTATTTATTTCTGTTTTTATCCTGGCGTAACAGCAACAAACTGATAAAATGTTGTCTTAAGCTAATAACTGATCGCGAAACACGTGTGCGTTACCTAACCCTGCTGCTCCCCGTCCACCCTACACTGTATATCTACTCATGTCGGACTGAAGGAATGAGCAGGACGTGCTGCTCGCTGTTAGACATTCATTCGTGAATGTTGCTTTGTCTCATAGTGGGACAGTAAAGTGTGAATAAAAGCACAGTCTGATTCTCCCTGACAGTGCTTATCTGTTGACTGGATAGATTACTGTTATGTGTAACAGAGGATGTAAGTCAGAGGAAGCCCAAATATGAATCTGCCAAAGGCGAAAAATCCCCTTAACCTCCTAAGACCTGAACTCTTCCACGGCATGCATTTTTAGTTTCTCTTTGATATTTGGACATATTGGGGCCCGATGAACGTAAAAACAAAGAATTACTAGATTTTTTTTTTTACCTTATTTTTGTTTTTAAGAAAAATAAGAGCCACATATGAGCATATTCATTTAAAATTTCCTCGTAAGTGGATATCAGGACCTTGTAAAGCAAAATTGAGTATTTTGGTCTAAATAACCCAAAATGTGATGTCCACATATGTGGACGCAGGGTCCTAGGAGGTTAAGAAAAAAAACAACAAAAAAAAGGGACTTTTGTGCTCTTCATGCTGGTCTGTTATATATGCATTTTAAGAGAGAGTGCAGATGCGAGATGACTGGATTTATGCAACAGGAACAAATGAACAGAAATAGTTTGGGAATAAATGGAACCGGCTCTAAAACATTATATATTCTCTATGGACTTTATAAAAACCAACAAGTGCTGCTGATGCAAAGTACTGTATGTCTCTTTTGGTGTAAAAGGTCAGTAAAACTGTATGGACTACAGGGTGCACATGTACTTCTCCTTATGCTAAAAGTGTGCATATATAAATTGTCAGTGCTCATATGTGCTATATCTTTTTGTGGTTAACAAAATATGTTAATGTTATTGTGGCATTTATTCAAGGGAATCATATTATATGCACTGCCTGAATGTAGATGCATATAACATTATATAGCCTATTAAAACAATTGAATTCAGTGTATGAATGTGCCTTTCCTGGCATGAAATAAATCAGATGTTCCCAGTTAAAAGGTGTTTGTTTTCTCTGTTGAGTGCTGGATATGATTCTTCCTTCTCATCTTCTTTTTCTTTTTCCTGCGGCGCCCTTTAGGGGTCACTGAACATCTGACTACACCTCACCCTCTGCTTAGTATCCTCCTCTGTCACACCAAACCCTCTGCATTTCCTCCACATGACCTTGCAAACCGCCTCTTTAGCTCTTGCTGTGATCCTTTTGTCTCAAATGACTCCTAAACTCGTCTCCACCCTGCCTGCACCCTCTTCTTCATTTCACTTTGGCACTGTCCATCACTTTGAATTGTTGACGCCAGGAATTTAAACTCATCCACCTCTACTGTACTTTTTTAATCTTTTCAACCTTTCTACTTTGCTCAATCACAAACTTGTCCTATAAGGATTCATTACAAATTCGAAAACGGAAGTGGGCAATTTGCATTTTACTGAAGAAAAAATCATGTTTTGGGGGGAAAAAAAATTATATTTTTTTCATCAAGTTTATTAAATAGGGGCCTGCAAATATTCCTAAGGCAATATACTGAATGGACACATATTAGCTCAATCCTATTCTTTTTCTTAAATGACCATAGAAATGCATTTCTTGTCTCTGGACAGCACTTTTTATAAGCAGTCACGATAAAATCTTATTTTAAAATGTTTTGTCGCTCCTTTGGTGTTTCTGTCACTTTTGTGAAACTGCAGATTGGCATCAAAATGAAAAAATTATTTTCTATTTTTCAAGCAAAAACATTCTTTAATTTAGCAAAATTTCATACACTGGGTCTCAGCTTCTTCTTTTTTTGCCAGTTAATCGTATCAAATTTACTTGCGCCTCCTTGGCTCAACTGCTTTATCTGAATGGGGTGAAGCTTTACGCAACTCATTTGCTACAAGAGCAGGAAAAACTATTTGAATTAGGAAGAAAAGGCAGTCGCTTCCTTTTATTTCCTATTTGCATAGGTTAGGAACAGTTTTCTGGACGAGCTGATTTGCATCACTGAGAGGTCAAAGCAGGGTAGGTGCCAGCTTCAGCTGGATAACGGCAGCAGTCTTGAATTCTGAGCTATTCAAATACTACATTTACAACTCTGATTCACTAAAAAAAACAACAACAACAACAGCACAAAAAATCAAACATAAACTAGTTTTCTGCACCAAATATTCTGATAATATTCTGAAAACTTTCTCCATCTTTTTTGTGAGAGACACAGCCTCTCTGGGCTGCTCTGCACATAACCAGTTAGGTTATACACCAGTTATTGTCACCATATGGTCTTGTCTTTTATTTCTGCAAATATGCAGGTACTTGCTGGCTGAGATGGAACAGTGGGGCAGAATTACATAGATAGTTAATTTGGGTGCAGTTAGAGCCATTCCCAGAATCTTTCAGGCTAGCTTGTCCTGCAGCATTGTCTGTTAAGCAGCTGTAAAGGATTTTATTACACATTTTTACATCATACAATTTTATGCTTTCTATGCAAGACAGCAGGCATGTTCTAATTCAGAACAAAAGTATGGGGGTTTTCCCACTTCAGGAAGCGTAAGCACTCCCCACTGAGATGGTGTGAAAACATGTTAATCCTGTCAGGGTGATACAAAAGAAAGCTCAGTCAACCACGGCATTTACAATTTCGACTCCCTAAAAAAGGAGACACTAAACAGATGATACAGTCTGAATATAACTTTTGAGTTACTATCTACTGCAAAAAGTGGCAATTTTCTAACATTAGAAAGGAACTCACTTGAGTTTAAATAAGGTGAGGCCACGTCCTGTTTCTCTGAGTTGCTGTTGTTTAATTGAGGAACATTATTTTAAAACTTTTTTTAACCTATTCAGCTTTTGTTTGCTGCCATTTCAACTTGTGAAATAGACGGCTGACACTAAAAAAAAATTTCAGCACTTCGTATGATGTCTTTGGTGTATTGTCGTTGACTATAGGATTTAAATTGCAGAGAAAAACATTAAAATGTTTCACTGGAAATACCTCTGATCATCAGATGTTGCAACTGGCCCTGTCCTTGCTGTCCAGAGGTCAGTGTGGAACTTTCTCCACTGTTCTGTACTGTAATGCACTCTTGTACACTGTTCACCAGGTTACTGTATAGTTTTCTGTCGTAATAAATGCGTATTTATTAGTAGTATTTATGTATTAGTGCTTTTATTAGCATTTATTGTATGTTTAGCATGTTTGTGGATACTGCAGAAATCTGTCTACCTGCATTTGAAGAGCTGGAACCCTTTAACAAAACTTTCTATAACCAACTGAATGAATACCTTTTTCTATATTATCTTGAGCTGAAACTTTAAAGAATAAAAACTGTAATATGAACATCTTAGCAACATGTGTTAAAAAAAATTGAATACAATGATATCCATCGTTTATAGGTAAAAAGTGAACTATTCCCTTGACCGATACTGTCAAATCAAATCTTATGGTTACAGAAAGACGGTTTTTGCGGTCTTATGACGTGACTCGGAGTGGCTTTATGATTGGCTAAGCGTCTCCCATGCGTGTTGTGGTAAACAAAATCCGAGGAGCGTGTACATGCGTAGAGCTGGTAATGGAGGATACTGGTCTACTCACAGGGGGCTTAGTTAGCAAGCTGTGTTTTGTCTGTTATGTTCCAGGTGGCCGCTTGTATTGATTACGACGATATCAACAACGCGAGGGACTACTTCTGAGAGAATTAAGCAGCGGTGGTAGGTACGTGCATGTCGAGCTGTCTTCGTCGTAGAATGTGAACTTCTGAACTTACGATGCTAATATGTAGAGGGCGATGCTAGCCCTTTCAGGGTGCAGTCTATTTCCTGACAAAACATCATTGACTTGACAAATGATAGTTTCACTTTTATTGTTGTCTGTGTAATTCAACCCGAATAGTCATTTCAAACGATGCTTTTTGGAATAATTTTATATACCTGTGATGTAAGAACTCAAGCTACCGCTGTGCAAGTTTGCAAAGAGGACACTATACGAATTCGCTGGATAGTGTATACTAGCGTTGGTTGAAATTGTAATACGGAGCATAGTCTCAACCCATGTCGGTGTTAACGTGAACTAAGGTTAGGTTAGTTAACACAAGCCTTCTCGAATCTGCTGCCTGTCACTTTGGAATTAAGGTTTAGTCACACAGTTCACTTTCAGTACTATGTCCTAGTTTGCAGTGTTGCGGACGTCACCAGAGCTAAATCGGACACCAGTGCTATGCTATCATAGTGGCTAATGCTAACATTAAGTGCCGTTACATGAATCGTTTCCCGTTTGTTTAGCAAGTTTGTAAATGAGCAAATATTTGTTTCGTGGACTTCATCTGCGAGTCCGAATTAAAGAGACGGATAAATGGCCGCAGGTTTTTCGGGGGCGGTCACAGTACTTAACAGGCTAGCTTGTTCCACGTTAATGCAATGCTGAAACTTACAAGTGTGCAAGTGCGAACAGACAACAAGGACATTTAAGGACACATTCGCATTAAATAAGGTTATGTTTTCTGTGCAAGACCAAGGGAGCGTTTTAATTCAATGGTAAACGTTTACGTGGTGTGCGCCCACTACAGGACGTATTGAGTACTGAGGCGCTGTGACGGTCTTGACGGTGTTGTGGCAAAAAGTGATTGCTCATATTTAAACTGCTATAAGTAACTTGTTGGGATATAATATGGTAAACATATGTCAAATGCATCCCTTATGGATGACATAAAGTCATCTTGAGCCACAAACAACATTCGTGTAACAAGGTAGAAGCCGCAATCAGTTTTTGGCAGTGACTTTTATATAACCTTTATTTATGCAGTTAAAAAATGTCATTAACATTAAAAATGTCTTTTGTAAGAGTAAGCTGGCCAACAGCACAGCAGAAATGCCAGCAAATATTACAATAGTTCTGTAAAAATATTTTAAGTGGGGATAAAGGACCGGATTAGTTATAATGTAAGTACAATAACACAGAATTGTAAAGATACTTGAAAAACAGATAATTTTTTAAATTCTATATGTAACCCCTTTGTAAACCCTGTTCACCGAAGTCTGTTTACGAACGTACATAAAGATATTACACATAAAAAATACACAGAAACATTGGAAATCACTTTTTGGCAGGCAATCACTTTTTGGCACAACAACTGAAACTACTAGTATTTATAACACTATATTTTGACGGTGGCTTACTGCAGCGTAAAGATTTAGTTGAGTTGCACTATGAATAATATCAATAAAATCATAAATATAAATCAAATACTGTGCATAAGTCTTGAGCCACTACTTGTGTCTATATATTTCGCTTCCAAGGAGCCAGACTTATCATTTTTTAAATTGGTCTCAAGCAATAATTTCTGACGGTTTTCTGAAGGTCTTTCATAGTTTTTCTTTAGACATTGGCTGCTTTTTCACTTATTTTCAGTTCAGTTCTTTTACCTGCACATTTTCAGAGGGTTTGATTTGTTAAGTAAGTAATTTGTTCCAATAGAGCTCGACAGACCACGTGACTTTCGCGCATTGCGTTGTAGATACGTGTGGCAGCAAAATCAAAACACTGCATTAAGCGCTAGCATTTCCAGCACCAGTAATCATTAATTCTGCGGTTTTAATCCCTACTTGCATTTTATTTGCCCCAAAAACAGTTATGTACAAAACGAAGGAGAACACGGCAGGTCCGTACAAAGACAGACTTGACGAAAAGGGCAAAAAAACCAAAAAAGTACAAGGAAAAAAATCAAAGGAGTGAAAGGGTTTCCAATAGAAATAAAAACAAGTGTTTCATAATTCATTCAATTTATTGTCTTTGTTTATAACTGGCATCATTGTTTCATTCTATTATAGAATCCTACAGGAAGGAGGCAAAACTGTATTCCATTGTGCTTTATTAGCTACTTCAGTGAGAAACAAATCAACATACTGTAAAACAGTTATTCATCACTTGATTGCTTCAATACAAGGTTCAAGGTAACTTTGAACCTTGAACCTTGAACCACTTGATTGCTTCAATACAACGCTTGGGCACATATATGCGGGACTTTTCGTGGCTGTTTTGATTTTGCGCTCCCTTTTAACCGATCAAATCTCGCTGTGGTAGCAGCTTTAAACTCTGTATGACCCATGTTGATAGAAGGTGCCCAGTTTGGATTGCATTTCAGCATTTTGTAGGCTGGTTTTCCTACAAAACACAAGACAGCAAACATTAGCCCGCAAAGCAACAGCAAACAAAGCAGCACAGCACAGCGCAGCGAATTCAATTCAAATCAATATAAGACTTATTTGTAACCTACATCAACAATTATGTTATGATTAAATTATGTAATAACTACAACAAAAGACTCACCTTTGTGGAAATGCTTGGAGCAGACTAACATGTAAGCTGGAGTGTTCTGGAACGTTATATTTGGTCTTCGAATCACTGCAATCCAGGCCATCTGTCGGCTCTTTGTTACTTCGGAAACATGGCTTGAACAATTTTTCTTCCACGGCGGAATCCAATAAAAACCGATCTTTTTACCCGTCGGCTTCCCGTGGCTGTCATGGGACCGGGCATTGCAGTTAATAATGCAACAGCTTCTTGCCATTCTTTGTGCTTCTTTTTATCACTGTGTGACTGTTTTCTTGTGAAAGCCTGTGTGCACTAGTACCACTTGCCACTCGTACCTACAATCCTTTGCGGTTTTGACGTCAAATTTTCGAGCTCTATTTGTTTTGGTGAATCCATAAAAAAGCCTAAATGTAGCACAGATTGACATGTATATTACAGTATTTTCACACCAACAAGCTTACTTATATCTATGTTATATCTACGTATATCTTAGTGTGGTCTATAGTGTGTATGAACACTGGAGGACTGAAGAAGTGGCTGACCCAAAAGAAAAAAAACAAACAATCGACACAGATGAACACTATCTCAAAAGTCATAGCCCTTAAGTAGATCCATCTATTGTTCACTGAAGCCTTATCAGAAATGGTCTCAATGAACAATGGCTGTGAAGAAGCCATTCTTAAGGAAGAGGAATGGGGAGGAAAGGCTGAGGTATGCCAGACTAGCCAAGAACTGGTCTGAAAATCAGTGTCAACAGGTTTTATCGAGTAGAAATTGTTTTTTGAAAGTTTTAGCTCAAATCATCATCAAAAAAACATAGAAGTGCTTGTGTGACTGGGTGAATGAGGCAAGTTGTGTAAAGCACTGAGTGCTCAGAGTAGAAAAGCGCTAAGAACCAGCCCAAGGCTGAGTCACAAGAGAATAACAATGAAGACATTATATAAATATAAAGAAATTATAAGAAGACTTGGCTGAGAGAGTTCAGGCTGTGTTGATGGATAAAGGTGGTCAAATATTGACTGTCAGACTCTTTTTGCCTTCTACTGTATTTCCATGTATGTTTGCAGATCTTTCTCATTTTCCTAGCAAAAAAATATTATATAAAAGCTGTGGCTCAAGACGTTTGCACAGTACCTTACTTTACATTGAAAAAAATAAAATTATATGTTTACTCTTTATGTGTGAAGAGCGACATGTAAGTTCCACTTAAATGTGTTTCCTTTTGCATGCAAATTTGTTTTGCATGACACAAAATACTTTGACCATTTACATTTGCAGGCGCTGCCATTAAGTTTTGGAAATGGCTTCGGACGCTTCCAAAGGGATTATGACTTTTTATCCCACTGCTGAGGAATTCAAGGATTTCAGGCGCTATGTTGCATATATGGAGTCGAAGGGAGCACATAAAGCAGGCCTGGCTAAAGTAAGTGCTAACACAACATATGCTAACACTTGGGCCATTATTTGATATTTTTATCTAGCCATTTTCAAAGCTTCACTGTCTAATGTCTTCTTCCAAGATTGTCCCACCAAAAGAATGGAAGCCCAGACATTCTTATGACGACATAGATGACTTGGTGATACCTGCACCCATTCAGCAGGTTGTGACAGGTGTGTCAGGTCTCTTCACGCAGTACAACATACAGAGGAGATCCATGACGGTGAGAGAGTTTCGCAGGGTTGCCAACAGCAACAGGTGAGAAGCGCAAAATTAAAGAGGTTGAAGATTTTTATTTTCTGATGTGTCTTGAGTACTAATACTAACATATTCAATATTTTCATGCTTTAAATCTGTGTACGGGGTCAATGTTAATAAACTGTTTTTTTTTTTTTCTTTTTCTTCTTTTACAGGTACTGTAGTCCACATTATGATAACTTTGAGGAGCTGGAAAGGAAGTACTGGAAGAACGTGACCTTTAATGCTCCTTTATATGGGGCAGATGTTAATGGAACATTGTATGATCCAGTGAGTTAGCATTATTTCACCCGGCACACAAGCTGATGACATCACTGATCATACTGTACTGACTGATTCTGTTTCTGAGTCTCATTTAGAAAAAAATCTTGTTTCCTTTTCTGTTTACTGGTAGGATGTCAGGGAGTGGAATATTTGCCATCTGGACACCATTTTGGATACTGTGGAGCGTGACAACGGCATCACTATTGAGGGTGTTAATACACCCTACTTGTATTTTGGCATGTGGAAGACCACCTTTCCATGGCACACAGAGGACATGGACCTCTACAGTATCAATTATTTGCACTTTGGAGAACCTAAATCATGGTAAAGATGCATGCTAGTTAGTTAATTGATTTACAACTTTAATTTGTTTTATCTAATGGTAACTTGCACAAAGTGTTGTTTTTGTTGTTGTTGTTCTGTTAAATAGTGGTTTCTCATGTCTGCTTGAAACTTGGGGGTTGCGGGTTGGGCATGAGTGCTGTTTCATGCATGGCTGCTGAGGCCTTTGATGGTTTTCATTTACATTAGACAGTTTCGTCTCTCAAGGTGTTAAAGAAGAGGCAGAAAAAGCAGTTAACTGTTATGTGTGTACACAGTGTTAAAACGAAAGAAAGCATTCAACTTAACTTGTGCATAGAAACCAGGCTGAAAAGATCTAGGGCAGATGGATACATGCACAAAGTAATTTTCAGCATTTGACTGTCTGCAGGTATTGTATTCCTCCAGAGCATGGGAAAAGATTTGAGCGTCTGGCTCAAGGTAGGTGCCCAGTAGGATATTTTCTGTAGATATGTGTTTTAAAGCTATACAATGAATACATCACAGTCATGGATTCTTGTACTGTAATATTTCATATTTCACAAGAGATTTGATCTCTTTCCTTCTAGGCTTCTTTCCCAATAGCGCTCAGAATTGTGATGCCTTTCTAAGGCACAAGATGACACTGATCTCTCCTTTTGTACTAAAGAAATACAGCATTCCATTCGAAAGGGTAACTTTTTTGTAACAATTTATTGTATTTTTAGCCACGGCACAGGCTAAATGCAAGAACTGCACTTGCTTATTGTTTTATTATCTGTTCATTAGATTACTCAGGAGGCTGGGGAGTTCATGATCACTTTCCCCTATTCCTATCATGCTGGTTTCAACCACGGCTTCAACTGTGCAGAGTCCACCAACTTTGCTACAGAGAGATGGATTGAATATGGCAAGCAGGCAGTTTTGGTGAGGAGAGTCATTCAGTGTCGGAGAACCAATTTGATTCTTATCTTAGTGGAAAGAAATACGTTTTATTATTACTTAAAAGAGAGTCTGTGTATGCATTTTTCCCTTTTAGTGCTCATGCCGTAGAGACATGGTGAAGATTTCCATGGATGTCTTTGTGAAAAAATACCAGCCAGATCGCTACGAACAGTGGCTGGAAGGCCGAGACCTGGTGCCCATTGACCATTCACGACCCACCCCAGAAGCTAAGGAGTTCTTGGATGAGTCATTTAATGACATCACCAGCAGCAGTGAGACTAGCTCCATCAAGAGCTGTGGGGAGGACGGACAGTGGAAGAGGTGGGCCATTTACTGTACAAATGAATCTCCTCGTGAAAATGAACTTTTCCTCTATGAAGACAACGAGCATCAAATTGACATTATAGGTGTATCTACTAACAATCTTGGACGAGTTTTGGTCTCAGTGACCTCTGACCTTTGGGTTCAAACTCGTCATGTGATAGCTTGAGAACAATGCGACATAGAATTTTGAAATTGATACCATGTGACCTCTGACCTTTGGGTTCAAACTCGTCATGTGATAGCTTGAGAACAATGCGACATAGAATTTTGAAATTGATACCATGTGACCTCTGACCTTTGGGTTCAAACTCGTCATGTGATAGCTTGAGAACAATGCGACATAGAATTTTGAAATTGATACCATGGCTGTAGCTATGGGGGGGCTTAGGGGTACCAGTGGCTGCTGCCAGTATTTTTACACGTGGTTTCACTTTATCTCATTGTATGTCATAACTTTACTCTTGTCCACAGCTGGCTATAAGAGTACAAGCAAGAGTGGTTCATAGACTGGTTCTAATACATACTTTGTACACTGCCTCTGTTTGGCAACAGTGCACACTGTAGGAAGATGGGCAGTCGCTGGAGTTGAGCTGACAGCGGGGGTGCCACCTATTGTGGGACCATAAAACCAGCTTTAGCAGAATATTAAGATATTTAGTTCCTTTCCCCTTTTGTAACAGTAGAAATTAAGTACTTCACAAGTGTGCTTTATTAGCAAATTTACCTTAAGGTATCAAAAGTATTCATTCTGCATGTTCTTCACATGTGTTTTACTGTCACATATGGTGTTCATGGATTAATCTCACTGATGTATTAATAGGTATCTTGTTTTTTTACAACATATGTTTAGAATACGTCTTCACATTACTTCAAATTAAATGGTAGAAAACCATTGATGAAACTGGGCAAATCTGATATAGTATTCACAAATCCCACATCTGTTTTGTTGAATCTCAGCACTAAACAAAGAATAGAGACCAAAAGACACCGGGTGTGTCTGGAAGTGCCCGAAGAAGTTGTGCCTCAGGTTGAAGATGAAGACGATGAAGAGCAGTATGGAAAGCGTCCTAGACTCAGTCTTATACCTCCACGGGCTGTGGCACAAGATGGCAAAAGAAATAAAGGTATTAATACCGTCTCACTGATTCCTGTATGGCAACCAAGAGTCCAATAACAATTACTGCTTGATGGTGGAGTTAAACAGTGTAGCAAAACTTATTTTCTGTTTCATTTAATTTACAGGCCCACCAAAGTTGGTTGTCACTCCAACCAAGCTCACGCTAATGGATCCATTTCACAGGGGCCTGTCTCAAAGTAAGGGTGACAGTGGCTGCCCTCCTCATTATACCAAGACTCGTGCACCTGCAATCTCATCTCAGTCCAGGTCCAGAAACGGGCATCTCTCAGTCTCAGCAGCCTCTATGTGGACAGAAGTTGGAACTCAGCCTGCCCGCAAAATGGGTGTTGCCAGTCTGCTATTCCACAGGACTCTGAGTCCTAAAGATATTCTTCAGGTGCAGAGCTACAGTCAAGAGACGCAGCGGCAACCCACCACACAGCTACATGTGCACAGCTATGCCAGAGAGCACCAGGCCCGCCATCTCCAGCACAAAACCTTAACGCCGGTTCCATCTTCATCTCAGGTGCCGCACTGTGAGCAAATGAAGGCACGGCCTCAATTTGAAATCACTATGACCAAAGTAGCACAGAATGAACAAGAAGCACAAAACATTGTGGTGACGGAGAAAGAAGAACATGAACCCAAAACGTCTGTGCCTGTCGAAGCTCTGGCTGAAGTCAAGAAGCCTCAAGTTGAGCCCATAAGCAAGCCTGCTTCCCCGCTGGTTCACACACAGCCACAAGATGTGAACAAAGTGGAAACTGAGGCTCCCAAGAGTAACAAGAGAAAGGTTTGACTTTGTTTTTATATTTCTTTATTATCAAAATTACAAAAATTATGTTTTTATAATAGACAATTACATTAAAGATGTAATGGGAGAAAGATGTCAGTTGTTATATTTGTTCATTTGGTCAGTGTTGTGTTGTATGCATGTTTGAACACGGGCCACAGTGCATGCATTGTTATCTTTGTCTAGGTACCAGCAGGCTGGCCAAAGCAGCTTTTAATCACATCTTTGCGCTCTAGTACTGACGCCTGTTCTTAGAAAGCAGATGTGACAACTCAAAACATAAGTTTCCCTCTGAGTAGACTAACCCCAGCATGAGAAATGATGATTCATGGATTAGTGCAGATCTTCCCTCAGATTATATTACACTGACAGGCAAAAATCTGCGCTATGGCTGATTTATTTCAATTAATTTATTTTTCTTCCTCTTCAGGCCTTCTCTGCTTGTTCACTCATATAAGAACACAGACATGTATCTTCACTGTAGCACTGTATATAGTCATATGGCAAAAACGGCTGTTCATAAACGCCAAACAAACTAATAATAAAAACATATTTATTAGTGCTGTCAATAGATTTAAAAAAATTAACTAATTAATCTCACATTTTTCTATAATTAATCACAGTTAGTTGATCGCTAGCCTGGTTGCAATTACATTTTTTGCAACTTCATATTTAAGCTTGTAACTGACATTTATGCAATATAATGAAGTAAATGGCGAATAAATACAAATAATGTATTCAAAGAGAGTTTGAATAGTTTTCTTCAATCTTTTAGCACAGGTTCTCTCCTGTGAAATACAACTTTTTAAAAAAACCTATATACTAATTGGTAAGTGTACACTAACATATAATATATATTAGTTCTGTCAAACAATTACAATGTTTAATCAGATTCATCACAGGGTTACTGTGGATTAATCATGATTAAATATCATCCATTTTCATTCTATATTAATCGCATTTCATTTTGCATGAGCAAACAGACTCGAGGAAAAAAGGGAAAATATACGCACTTAAAATGTTTATTGAACATCTTGAACATTTATGTTCACAAAAACCTTTGTAAACATTGAACGAGGATAAGACAGAAGTTATATTTTTTGATAATCGCACCCCACTGGAACAACTAACTGATGCCTTAGGGCCCCTTGCCAGCCATCTCTCGCTCACTGTTATAAACCTTGGTGTTTTCCTGCACAGCTTTTTTTAAACTTGAGAAACAGATCTCCTCTGTGGTAAAAAAACAGTTTCTACCAGCTGCATCAGATATCTAAAGCAAAGCCATAACTCCCTTTGAAGGACCTTGAAAAGCTCATTCACGCTCTTATCACTTCCAAATTAGACTTCTGTAATTCCCTGTACTCGGACCTCCCATCTTCCTCTATTCACCGGCTCCAGTTAGTTCAAAACGCAGCTGTGCGTCTCTTAACTGGTACTAGAAATTATGCCCACATCACACCGGTTTTAGCCAACCTACATTGGCTCCTTGTTGAATATCGTATCAATTTCAAAATTCTCTTGCTTACCTTTACAATTTTAAACAATTTGGCTCCCAGCTATCTATGCAAACTCCTCCATTTGTATATCCCTAATAAGACACTTAGATCTTCCAATCAAAAGCTCCTAATGCAACCGAGGCCTCGTCAGAAGTCCACAGGTGATCGGGCCTTTGCTGTCGTAGCTCCCAGATTCTGGAATAGCCTCCCTCCTTTTATTCGTTCCTCCGAGTCATCCAGTCTTTTAAATTGCGTCTTAAAACTTATTATTTTAATCTGGCTTTTGATTCAAGCTAGTTATGTTTTTGTTTTTTGTTTGTTTTACCCATATTGTTCATATTGTTTCTTTTAACTGTTTCTTTTTATTCTTTCTTATGCTATTGCTCTGACTAACTGTGAAGCACTTTAGTCAAATTTGTTGTATTATTATGTGCTATTGAAATACATTTTGATTTGATTTGAAACATTTATCCACTCTGTCACTCTTGGTGAGGCACTTCAAGTCCTTGAAACGAGGAACTAAAGCTATGTAAAGCGCGTGTTCTTAACGATATTAATACATATGAATATGCATTTTGTTGCAATCCACTTGGCAATTATGTCAGTTAATATTTCCGAGGTAGACTTACTGAGTCCCCGATGCTCCGTGAGTGGTTTGTCGCAAGCTGGGTGACGCACTACCCAAAGTCCTACCAGCATCCCCGACTAACGTATGCTTCATCAAACTGCCCGAATTGCGTTGACAGAAACATTTCAGGGATTTTGAGTCATTCTGCACTCCAGATGCGTTAATTGCGTTAAAAAAAACTTTAATCGCGGATTAATTTGCGTTAACGCGTTAATTTTGACAGCACTAATATTTATTGTTTTTCTTATTTGCAAGTAATTAATTACAGGCACTATTAGCTTGATGAACACTTATTTACAGATGTGGCTAACAGGACATTTTAACTACCCCAGAGTGTCACTGCATGAAAAATTGTTGAGCAAAATGTATTTAATAAAAAAAGCAGCAATGTAAATGTGCAAGTTATGTCAATAGCATACACGTAACACAGGCATGCTGTTGCAGTTTGTTTTGAGATGAGTTAAATATAATTTGTCAGGATCTGAGTGTTGTAAAATAACTCAGAAAAGCTCTCCAGATGTTGGTACTCCTGATTGTAGTGGAAATTGGGTCTAGCTTGATCACCAGATGATGCATGCAATGCAATGTTACGATATTGTTTAGATTTATTTAATAGCAGTTTTGGTAAAAAATAATTTTTATTACATGAACAAAAGTTAGCTAGCGGAAGGGCACACATCTTTAACTCTAAGACATTCATGCAGATTGATTAACAAATTTAGGAAGTGATGGGGAACGGGCGTATATTTGTAGGCTAACAAACTAACATCCAAAAAGGGAATTGTCTCACCGTGCGATGAACAATCTTAGGTTTCACTAAAAGCGCTTGCTTTGGTAATACGCATGTGAGTGTCCAAACTAAAACAGCCACAGGACTGTCTGGTTGCTCTGTACTGGTGCATCTTTCTGTGTATGATGTTTGCACACTAATCTCTATTAACATCATAGTCTTTTTATAATCTCTCTCGTTGGCGTGTTGAATTTTAATAGCCATTATTCTAAAAGCTGAGATGTTCAATGTAATTCATGCTGTTTAAACTACAGAATATCCAATCCCCCCTCGTGGATAATGGCATTGTCATCCTGAAAGACACCATTCCTGTCATGAAACCAGTGCACGATGAGCTGAAGGTGATTCCTCAGATTCATCATGTAAGTATTTAATACCTGAGACCAGAAGCTTAAAGGCACGGTTGGATCAGATTTTTATCTGGAAAAGTGTGCATATCAGTACAGAGCTTCCATTATGCCTGATTATAGGGAGACCTCACTGCAAATTAATTTTGTATGTGTTTATTACAACATGCATTATGTGTCCTTTAGTTATGTCTTGCTATGCACTTCTTTCTACAGCAGGTGTCAGACGAGCAGTCGTACTGCAAGCCTGTCAAGAACCAGCAGGAAGCACAGCTGTGTAAGCTGCCTCGTCATCATCCTCTGTTCAGGGAGGCACACAGTGATGATGGTACGTAGTATTTTAGATCCTCTGTGTAATTGTGTGGTGTGTAGTTCGCCAGATTACCAAGTACTGTGTTTACCACAATGATTTTATGTCTTGTTTTAGGCTTAAATTTTTTTCCATATCTTTTTCTTGCTATATCTGCTAATAAATGAACCCAAGTTTTGTAAATTTCTAAGACTAAGGTGGTTAATGTTTTTGTTTTATCACTTCACCTTGTCTTCCTAAAACATAATGGATTCACCATCTCCTTCCTTCATTTATGCCACACCTGTTATCCATAGATTTATATGTAGATGTGCAGGTCATCCAAGAGGAGAAAGAGGAGTGGGCAAAGCCACTAACCCAGTTATGGCAGTGTCTGCCATTTAGCCCTGCTGCAGAGAGGGAATATAACAAACGCATGGGCCAACAGGCTCCCTACTGCTCTATCTGCCTGCTCTTCTACACTCACCATCAGGTAGGAACTAAGGGCCTAAATTAACAAAACCATTGGTAATCTATGTAGGTGTGGTTAGTTTTACAAGTGGTTCACAAAAGTTCTTGTTTTCTAAACACAGACACACTCAGTTCATTTAAATGTCAAGGAGGAAAAAAGACGTTTTCTTGCTGTTGGGTATTGTCACAGTTAGCAGTGAACTGTGTGTCGCAAACATTAGTAAATCGGTTTGTCTTGTATTCATCTATATTATATCCTTGCTTCTGTTGTAGAAAGAGCAACTATGCATTTGCAAATAATATAATGTGTTAGATATATTAATATACCTCTTTAAATAAAGATTGCAATAAATATGCTGCATGTTTCCTACAGTTACCATAGTACTGGATTAACCAGAATCTGAGGAGAACAATGATGCTAACAAACCTCTAAACTTTTTCTCTTTTAAGTCTGAATCCAATACTGGGAGTTCTAGTGTGACACTGGTGAACCGTCCAGGGGGCCAACAGTGGTCTAAACCACTGATCCCTGAAATGTGTTTTAACACCCAGTCCAGTAAGATTACTGACAGCGGGGAGGGGCAGCTGTCTAACCCTAATGTAGCTGAGGATGGTACCAGCCGCCTGGTGAGCTGCACTCAGTGCTGCGTACGTGTACATACAAGTAAGCCTATTTTCTCTGATGCATCTATTAAAATAGTTAGAAGAAGGCTGAGGGATTATTAAATTAAATCGTAATTATATTTAGTACATCCAGACCTGTTTGTTTTTCTTTAGGAAACTAGCACTCAGCTGCTTTTTTTCTTAAGCTACTTTAATAAACCATAATTCAGGCACATCAAAGATGAATACATAAACACCCCTTTGACGCTTAAAACGTTTCAGCCAGTTCCTCTAGCAGCTGCTGCACAAAGTCTCAAGTGAATGGTTTTGCTGAATGACGTGCTAGAGTTATTTGCTTCACAGAGAACATAAATGGGGAGTAATGAAAGTGGAAAATTTGCTGCAAACAGTAGCCCTCAGTTTGGTTTTTTTAAATACCTTCTGCACTGCTAACAGTTGATGGTTTAAAAATATTATACTTAGAAAAACAAAATAAGAATAAGCAAAAAGTTGATTTTAGCATCTCTGCCCTTTTAAGCTTTGAAATGTCTGAGTTTGTTTATTTCTGGTTCTGTTTTAGGTTGCTATGGCATTTCCAGGGATGATGCAGAGCTAGATGAATGGCTGTGTGCCCGCTGTGAGGCTGACGCCATCACTGAGGTTAGTTCATGAAGGCATGTCCTTCGTTTTTTTTTTTCTTCACAAGTTAAAATAAGTCTTTAGCCCTGCTTAGTTGTAAACTTGTATCTAAATGAATAATTTAGTACATGTATTTAGTCTAAATGGCATCACATCCATTAGTGTTAGCTTGTGTATGTTGATTATGTTACAGTAAAATAAAGTGTTTAGCAGTGTAGCCTGCTGCTTGGAAAGGCTCATAAATGGAAGCAGCTTACCACTGGAATCTTAATGGGCCCCATTTGTGTCACTCTTTCATAGCAGTTCTGTTGTCTGCTAAAAGAAACGGAGGAATGTCTGTTAAAACGCACAAAAAACATGTGTGTATGTCTTTAATTAAGTGTTAAATGTAAAGTAAAATTAGATGAGGTAAGATGTAAACAAAGCTACTGTATTACAGGCCAAGAATAAATTTGTGCTGAGCCACATTCACCATATAGGATGGTAACACACTCACTGTGGGGCCATTGGCATTGAAATATCAGTTTCTGTGGTTGCATTGAAACCAATACATGTACTCCTTACTTAAAATATATAAACATGAGGTGGTTATACCCACACAGAAAGATGTGAACAGCTCGCTACCTGAAAGTACCTGAAACAAAAAATCGGAAGGTAACATAAAAGGATTACCAGTAAAGACATGCTGTGTTCATGGCTACCTTCCTCAGAGGAATGAATCATTGGTACTGTTTCCCAATAACTAGAGTTGCAGAACTTGTATAACAGATAAACTTCAATTGTGAATTTATTTGACTGAAGTTGAAATGATTTGCAGCTCCGGCTGCAAAAAATCTCTTGGCAATTTTCGTGAGTGTGAAGATACCTTTGTTTTAAAAAAAAAAAAAAAAAAGTGTCTGCATATGTGCACATGCCAGCTCTTTCTCTCTGTCAAAACATTGTACTACTACTGATAATAATAATAATAATAATAATAATAATAATAATAATAATAATAACGACAACAACATATTTCATGATACAGAATAAGGCATAACTGTTCACGTCAGCACTACAGAATTGGCTTGTTGTTTTTTGGGGAGTAAACAGAACTGAGAGCCGCATCATTAAAACTTGGCTCTGTATGACGTCGCTTCCTCTCTGCAGAGATAGCGTTAGTGGCCCCTTCCTCTTGGTGGACATGTATTTTTTTCCACCTTTTGTTTTAAAAGATTATCTGAAAATTTCCTTTGCTCTCAGCATTCCCATCAGCTCAAAACAATAGGGAACTATTCTGGGAATGTCTCCTGAAGATGGTCTAAATCCCTCTGACCACTAGTGGGCAGTGCTCCACTGTACACTTCATTAAGCCTGAGACGATGTTATGTAGTTTTGTGTTTATGTGTTTTTTACTTGTGGAAGTTTTCGGTCTTATCTAACTTGATGTCATGGTTTAAGTAGACTAAAAAGTTTTTTTTGGTTTTTTTTGGTAGGTTTACTTAAAATGTTATTGCTACAGATTTCCTTGTTCTGTTTTTAGCTAATTTTAGGGCTTTAATCAGGATTCAGGGTGTCCACATTAAGCTGTTACTTCCCCATGATTCACAGATCTTGTGTCAGTGCTTTTCTGGTTTATATCTTGTATAAAGGTTTCTAAAAAAGGTGTATAGAAAGTGTATAGAAAGCTATTAAAAATAGCTTGCAATAATTTTTATATTTATTCACAGAAAAGTAAATATTAACAAGATAATAAAATGTGAATATTACTGCCTGGCATAGCTTTAAATGGCTTTAAGAGACTTGATACATTCAAGTCTTTTTGTCCAAATTTTTAGAAGCAAAATAAACAGAATTTTTTTTTTCCTGCATGTGATTCTTTCATGAATGTTGTGCAGCTTTTTGTTTATTGGCGACACTCAGTGTTTTTTTTTACTTGAAACATGCAGAAGTGGTTTTTCGTGTTCTAGCACATGTCTGTTGGGTTTGTAGGACAAACAAATGATCAGACAAGATTAAGTTTCATATGATTGATTTTTTTTTTTCATGCAAATCTTTTACATAATTGTGGTTTTCCTCCAGTGTAGACTAAGAACAACATACTGTCCTAATCAAAACATTCAGTTTGGTGTAATAAGAGAAATGAATCATATACCACAGCTAAAAATATATGATGCATGTTTCTTTTTGCAGGACTGCTGCCTGTGTTCCCTGAGAGGAGGAGCTTTACAGAGAGCCAACAATGACAAGTAAGAAGTACTGAAATAAACAAGTGATGATATTCTAAACACAACTTTGTCATTTACACACAGTAATGCAGCAAGAGGTTGAAACTGGGGCTCTGCCTCCACCTTTGTTCACTTGTTTGAAGTTGTAAGAACTTCAGTCAGGAAAACATTTCCCTGCTTCTTGGATTCAGTCAATCACGCTCAGTCGTGACATTATGTCATAAAATTGTTGTCATTCTCTTTGACTGCTGTAATTTTTGCTTCCTTTAACCTCTTACCTCTGAAATCATCTCATCCATTAGACCTTTAAACTAATCTAATTTTTCAAATTCATATGTGTGTTGTGCAAACAAACAAACATCTGTGGTTACCCAAATAGAAAAGATTGACTATCTTGACTACATGCATTCTCACACGCACCCGAGTCCAGGAGCTGTACTGAATTTATGTTGAGAGCGCCTGAAGGCAAAATCCTTTAGCCCAGATGATGTTAGTCACACCCTGTTTGAGAGTAGAGCGTTCTCAGTGTGCTGAAGTTCAAATAGCAGATTTTCCTCACACTGTCAAAGGGATATCATTCAAAAGTCATCTTGAGTTCAGCCCAACTGGAGAAACTAGTTTATCTTTAGATTTTTGAAAATACATGATTTAATTTTTTTTACAGTTTCATTCATTTATTTAGTATTGAATATGTGTAGACAATAACATGTATCCCTAAGGCTTTGTCTACACTAATCCGGATAAAGTTGAAAACGGTGTTTTCGTCTAAAAACGCTCCGCGTCCACACTATCGTTTTCAATCGTTTCAGAACAGTTGTTCATCCACTGAAACGCCTGAAAACATTTTGCTGTGCATGTGTGAATCGTGAGACAATTCGACCTGCATAATTTCTGTCTGCTGTTTATTTACTTTCCGGCTCTTTGAAACATCACGGCAAAAGGTCAAGGAAAAGCACAGAGTTTTTTAAATGGATTAACAATGAGGAGTTCTTGAAGCATGTAACACAAAAGTACAAAGTTGCAAAAGCAAGTGAGAATTAAAGAATTTGTAGAAACGCTATCTGGAGCATGTACAAACTGATGTTAATCTTTAATAGGGCTGTTAAAATTGAGCGCAAACAAAACAACTGCTGTATAATGCCCTCTGCTATCTTTGTTTAATTGGTCACATGATGGCATCATATGACTAACATGCGTCATCGTTTTCGAAAAGGCTCCGATTTCGCTGTCCACACTGCAACACGAAAACGGCGGTTTCAAATGTATCTGCTTTGGAGAGCGTTTTCAAAAAGCTCAGTTTTCCTCGGCTAAAAACGCCGTCTCAGTGTGGACGGAAGGCCAAAACAGAGAGAAAAAGATGCTTTTTCAAATGAAAATGTATTAGTGTGGACATGGCCTAACATTCGGTGTGGGTGTAACAGCATACTCTTTCTGTGAAATCCAATTCATGTTGCCTTTCACACAGGTGGGTTCATGTGTTGTGTGCCATAACTGTGCTGGAAGCTCGCTTTGTCAACATCACTGAGCGGAGCCCCGTTGACCTCTCTGCCATCCCACTGCCACGTTTCAGACTGGTAAGTCAGTACAGCTGTGTACTGTAGGGTTACACATGAGTGCGGTGACCCACACAAGGCCACGCGTTTTGTAGATTTGGGGATATCGTTCCTGTGAATGTGGAATGCATCTGCCATGGAATGCAAATGACGCGGTAAGGTGTGTGGGTGTGTGTGTGTGTGTGTGTGTGTGTTGTGTGTGTGTGGTGTGTGTGTGTTTTCCACTCTACGACACAAGGGCACTTGGGATGTCATGAGTTCACACATCACTTCTGTTTAATTCTGTGGGTGCCTGTTGTACTGTACACAAAGTTTTCCTTCTTGTTTTGTTATGTGTCAAAAATAAAGACAAAAGTACCGCTTAAACTGTGTAATAGCACACACACACCGCACGACACACACACACACCACACACACACACACACACACACGCGCACACACTTTTTTAGCTTCCTGTCAGCTCACCGAAGTAAATTTCAAAATAATGTAAAAGGATTGCACTATCCTTATCTTGTAGTTTGTTTGAGATCTAAGCATTGTGATGGAAACAATGCAGGAATTCAGTTAAGACGGTTGGCATTGTTACGCGTCTGTAACACAAAGGAACCTTTGTCAAAGGATCTACTTTTACGTGTGTTTAAATAAGATATATGATGTCACTAAATTGTCAACAGGAAGCTGTGTAATTTCCTCCAGCATGTCTGCATCTCAGTTTGTGTGCCTTTTATAATTCATTTCTGACTTCCTTCCTCTCATCCTCCCTGCTTGGCTTAGACGATTTCTTTTCTCCTTCTTTGCTTCTCATGTTTTTCCTTTTCCTAGCCTCCCACTTACAATATGGAACACTTAATTTCACCCCCTTATTTCACTCTTTTGTCTTTGTTTCTCCCGTAGAAATGTGTGTACTGCAGGAAACGGATAAAGAGGGAAGTGAAAGGCTGCTGTGTTCAGTGCTCCCATGGGCGTTGCTCCACGGCATTTCACCCCACATGTGCTCAGGCAGCTGGTGTCCTCATGCACCCAGATGACTGGCCATTTATTGTCTTCATCACTTGCCACAGGCATAGAGCACCAGCCATACCTGAGGTAATCGTGGGGAGTCCCAGTCCGGCCAGTAATAATTTCTGAAGACACTGTCCTGTGAAGATGTGTTTAAGGTGTAAAACAGATTACCAGTGAAAGGAAACGACAAACAAATTTGCCTTTTTCTCAGCATGAGCTTACACTGCTTTTTCTGTGAATTTTGTCTTAAAATTGTTTCAGAGAAACGTTTTCAGTTCCTCACTGTAAAGAAGTGTTAGTTCCACATTATCAGCAAGCTTTAAAATGACCCTGAATAGCTTTCTGGGACTTTGATTTAAAGAGCAATTAAGTTTGATGTGCAGGTTAATGAATACTGTTAAATTAATTACTTTTTTCATGCGCTTCCAGCTGAATGTATAGAGATACTGGGTCATAATAAGAACATAATGCCATCCCATGGTCTCCTTACACCTTCAACACATCTTTTTTTCGTCTCATCCCTGTGATACATTCTAAGTTCAGGTGTAAAGTTGCAGTCTAGCAACATGTCTAAACATCGTACTGTTAGAGACACTTACTCATCACATCCTAAATCACACATCAGATTTGTTGCTGAATTGAAGAAAAATATGTACTAGGCAGTTGGAAGCTAAGCTGCTAATTTGCAGTGGTGTTTACAGTTTACAGTGATTTGCTGTGTTGGACTGGTGCAGGTGAAGCTGTGGTCATGTTTGGTTTCATTAAGGGTAGCAGACGTCAATATAAATTCAAGGTTATGATTTCGTTTAGCTTCACACATTAAATTCTACCTTTTGTACTAGCTTCATAATGTTTAGAGGGTTGGAAATCAGCCATATAGCCCTCTGCCTGTATCTTGTGGAATTCAGTTTGCTAGATCCACAAAAGAGCGGTAAATATCAGAGTAGGCGCACAGGTCAGCTGATCACAGCCTGTACACAAAGAAAATTCAGCCAGAGTGCTCAATAGAAATGATTAAATGACTTCTTTAATGTAACTCTTTGCCCCACGCTGCACCGCTGCTTAAGCGGTTCAGTCTCCAGCTCATTGTGTCCATATACCCATTAAAATAGTTGATGTTGTTTACACTACTGTTGGGAACTGTGGCATGAGTTGTGTAGCATTTAAAATTCCTCTTTTTTTCTTTTTTTTGGTTTATGTTATCAGTTGATGAAGTGTCTTTGCAACAAGATGCTTTTATAAAGTGAGGACTGTCTTGCCTCCCGTTGTAGCTTCCAGCACAAGCTTAGTCAGCCGTGCAGCACCATAACAGCTGGAAGCTACCACAGGGATTTCTGCTTTTGCACGTTGAAGCTTTGATTCACTAACTGGAGAAGAATAACACAATAAACCTGCTCTGACAGTCTCCTTGGTATTGTTGTGACTACCAGTTTGTGTTGGTTCTCATGTGTAGTGTTCATATCTTTTTTTTGAACAATGGGGCAGGGATAGTGTTTAAACATTGCTGTAACCTGCTAATCCATTTCTCTGAGTTATCTTTATTGCACTACAGCCACCGTCTTACCCTTTAAAGTAAACTTTTTCCCACAGTCCCAAGATAAAGTAATAACATTTGATTAACACTCAGTATGTTTGTCTTCCACAGCGCAGCAAAGCTGCCATGCAGGAACTGGTTGTGGGCCAAAAGGTGATCTGTAAATACAAGAATGGCCGTTACTACCAGAGCGAATTGCTGGAGCTAACCACGGCTACGTTTTATGAAGTGGTGTTTGACGACGGCTCATTCAGCGACAACCTCTTCCCTGAGGATATTGAGGTTAATAAACCTCTCAGATAGCTAAAGCTGATCTCAAATTTTCCATTTCTAAATGCCCTCCCTTTTCAGATGGCCTGAGGTCAATATTTGTTTAAATGTGTTTGTAGAACCGGGACTGCGTCCACCTCGGCCCACCTGCCAAAGGTGACGCTGTTCAAGTTCGATGGACAGATGGGTTGATATATGGAGCCAAGTTTGTAGCTTCCCACTCCATCCCCATGTACCTGGTAAACATGCATTTATCCCTCTGATCCTCATCAGCTTCAACTCTGTTTGATCAGACTCCATCAACACATAAAATGCTGGGTTAGGATGATTGTAAAGTCTTGGTTGTCTGGTTTAAAAATTAACATTTTGTCATGTTAAACAGATGGTTGCTAACCAGTTTTGTAATACTTTAAGATGAAGGGTCTTTATCAGTCATGTTTTTTAAGCTCTAAACAGAAAATAGGAGCCTTTATGCGAGTGTTGATGGTAGATCAGTTTGTCGCATTCTCATGAATCCAGTGTGTTTGAATATCTTTAAAGAATTTCTTGGCACAAAGAAGAATCACATAAAAATTTGTCAAGCTTAATGTAGATAAAATGTTTTTCTTTAATACAATTATACTTTTAAATCAAGAATTAATGTGGTCGTGATGAGAAAAATTCACTTTAATATCCAACAGGATAAAATATCAGAGCGAGGACATTTAATGCCTGAGGGAGGTGAACTTTCCTTTTACATCAGTCAGGAGCAGAGTCAGACATTTCACTTTTTGTTACACTTACTTGATGATGTTAATCTTTGTTGCCCTAGGTGGGAATAAATGGGAATTCTACTCTGGCTATGAAGAAAATTATTATGTGACACATACAATACAGTATGAGGAGTAGAAATATTCAAATACGCTTTAATTTAAGCACTTCCTCTGTGTGTGTGTGTGTGTGTGTGTGTGTGTGTGTGTGTGTGTGTGTGTGTGGAGGATGGCTCGCAAATCTCTGTCAAGCGGGAAGACA